>NW_007246315.1:399631-459776 GCF_000164805.1 Carlito syrichta | reverse complement strand
TCGAACCCGCGGGCTCAGGCAATCCACTCACCTCAGCCTCCCAAAGGCGCGGGATTACAGGCTGAGCCACTGAGCCTGGCTTATGTGGCTCTCTTAAAGGCTAGGGCATGGAGTGCTGGATTAGCTCTGGATTTTTCTGCACCAGTGCAAAGAATTATACTTAAGTGTTCATTGTCATCATCATTATCCCAGCAACCTAAGCAGGGTGTCTGTTATGTGCTCAGAACTGTGTCTGTAATCTGTTCTATATCTCTATAGCTCACAATAATTTTTACTATCTACAATATATTGATGAAAAAATTGCACTAGCTTAAGAGGCATTCAATATTGTGGATTAATTTGGGGATGGGTTCTATAGTATATTTTCAAAGTTAAGTCACCAAAAAAATTTAAAACTGTATGCACATTTTTAAATTAACTCTTTCTAATTATTTAGAGTTACTTCCCAAGACTGGATTCACTAGAGAATAATTGTGGTTTCAAAGACATAAAAGTGTCTTTCAAGGCAGCACAATCCTCATTCCATCTATCAGGCAGCTCCAGATCTTATCTGCCCACAAACAGAATGAGCCACTCCTTTCCCAGTATCCTTTCTGGACCCTACACATATTTCCATCACAGCACCCATAGCATTTTATGGAATGTAGTCATTCCCTGCCCATCTCTCTTTATTGGATTCTCTCTGTGACTCCCTAAGAAGATGACTGTTTTACTTCCTGAAAGAGCCTTTTTTTAAATCTTTATGCTTCCATCAATTCAGTACCTAATATATAGTAAGCTCATAAAACAGTCTCAAACGAATGAAATGTTGATAAATTAGCTTTCACAGTATTGTATAAATTTAAACTACAAACAAAAGTGTATGTGTGTGTTTTATCTTTTCTCCATTCACATCAGCATGGTGGGCTGCCAGGGACAGTGCACTTAAAAATTCTTTTCTTTCCCAGCCCCACACTCTAAAAGACGTGTTTGCAAGCACCCTCCCTTTCAGTTCAAGAAATTCTCTTGGTTTTGCTAAACTTCAAACCATCTAGCCTGGAGATGATTTTATTCCTACTCTGTGTCCTTCTTCTTCACTTATCTCCTCACTATCCCCAGCTGGTTGGATGGTTAAACATTACTGTACATTGGAGATAGAAACAGTTACCATCATCTCTCAGGTGATACCATTATTTCCTGATTGATCAGCATTAGACATGAGATGAGTTATTGGCTCTCTGCTGAAGAAGGGCTATGATTCACATCCTCTCCCACTTCCTCCTTATATACGTATTATTTATGTTTTCTCTATTGGAGACACCTAAATTTATTTTCTCATCAGTACACTTTCTTAATGTATACCCTCAATCTGTTGAGTAGCACATTGTCAAGGAACTTCCTATGAAGGGTCCATGGAAAGTAGATTTTTAATGTCTTGGTATATCTGAATATATTTTATTATTGGATTGATCATTTGGCTGAGCATTATATTTTAAATGGAAGACAGTTTCTCGTGTAATTTAAAGACATTGATCCATTTTCTTTTAGTATTCACTGTTACTGTTGAAAATTGTGATGCCAGTCTGGATCTCATCCACTGGTAAATGACCTTCCCCCCACCACTCTGGTCCTGCTCCCACTGCTAGAAACTCTATGCTCTTATATCCTAAATTTCACAAAGGTGAGTTCCATCTGCTAACTCGTCCTGGCATCCACTAGGCTCTTTTAACAGGAACTTTGTGATTCTCTCTTTTTGCACAAATTTCACCCTGCGAGAGAGGCCTTTCCTGACCATGCAGTTGAAGGTATTTAATCAATACTCGTTTAAAAAATTATTTGAGGGCTGGGCTCATGCCTCTAACCCCAGAACTTTGATAGGCTGAGGTGGGAGGATTGCTTGAGCCCAGGAGTTTGAGACCAACCTGGGCAGACCTCATCTCTACAAAAAAATTTATTTAAATTAGCCAAGCAGGGAAGTGCATGCCTGTAGTCCCAGCTATCTGGGAGGTTGAAGCAGAAGGATTGCCTGAACCCAGAAAGTCGAGGCTGTGGTGAACCATCAGCCAGCCACTGCACTCTAGCCTGGGTGACAGAGTGAGACTCCTAACTCAAGAAAAAAAAAAGAAATTATTTGTTTTACATTTTTAAAAGAGGTAACAAAAGATCCATCTGCATGTGTGGGGTTTATTGCCTCTCCGGTGTCACTGTAGATTGAGTGTGTGGACAGCTGTCTATGAGGAGAGACAGCCATTACATGGGGGGGCATCCCCCCCCCAGATGAGATACTGGAGAAGAATTTACAGTAGGGGGCAAACATCCAAGACCCACCACCCAGTGAGTTCATTCTGAGAGCAATTGAGGTACAAAATTGTATTTAGAGTTATAAGTAACGATCTTTAAAAATAGTATGTGTGTGTAGTGGGAGAGGTGTGGAGAGACAGAGACAGAGATGCTGGGGAGAAAGTGAGAGAAAGAGAATAGAAATCAGACAAGTCCACTTACATAGATGTAGGATGATTGGTGATTATTTTTTTTCTCCATATTTTCCTGTGTCTTTCCAATGTTTAGATTTATTATAGAAACTTATAAAACTTAAAAATTAACAAGATATTTTCTCAGGATGCTGTAGTGAGGCTCATGCGTGTGTTACTGTGTCTTTGAACGGTCCTGTGTGAAGGGCTGGGCAGCACTTCCTCTTCAGTCCAAGCCCTTCCTGCTTCTCCCCCTCAGCTTTCTCCATGTCCTTCTCACGTTTTAACCATTTGGAAATATCACTTTAATTTAGACACAGATTTATTTAGAAATCTTATATTTGATAGAGTTGTTAGCATTTCTGCTACCTAGGCAACAAAATATGGTTTTGTCGCTAACATCTTTTCATTTTTAGCAAAGCGATATCTTAAAACCTTTTAGTAAACTTACAAAAATAAAAGCCAAACTTAAATATATTTCTTTATCTTAAAAAAAGAAAAATGGTGTAGTAAGTATAATGACTGCACATATCACTGTGTCTCCTGGAGAACAAGGTTGGAGAGAAAGAAAAGGGTGCACGTTTCAAAATAAAACAAAATACATCTGAAATAGCAATAAAATCTATTTCTAATTTTCCAAGTTTGATAATCCCTTGAAAAGCACACTGACCAACTATGCATATTGCATCTTAAACATGCATGAACCCACATGCATTATTTTTTAGACTATGGAAGCAATACATCTTGCTATAGAAAACATTAAGGTATTAAAAATGTATATAAGAACTCCATAAATACCCTAAACACCATAGACAGTTTCTTTAAGGTGCAGTTTTAATTTCTACCCTTTTACTCAAAAATTTATATTTTGAACCTTTATCATATCATTGAAGTTCTTTAAAATTCAAATTCTTCAGAACCGTTAATGTGCCATGATCTTTACCAAACCAATGCAGTTTGTCATGTCATTTCCTTCCAGTTTTATATTATAAGTAAAATGTAAGTAACATCCTTGGGCCAAAAGCATTGTCTGCATCTCTTTTACTCTCCTAATGGCAGAATTCCAAAAGAGGCTTTTAGGTTCCAGGAGCACACTGCCCAACACCTCTCAGGAAGATGGCAGAGTATGCCCTCCCGAGTCACACAGCACGACAGTATCCACCTGACGCTCTCTAACACCGAACTGACAATAAGTAGGTCAAGCATGATGCTTAAATTTGTGAGACTTTTGGGGAAACGGTACTTTCCCCCATCTTTATTGGTCATTTGTAATTCTTCCATAAATAACCCATGTCTTTTCACCCATTTTTTTTTTCTGTTCCAGTGCTCATATTTTCTTATAGGTTTATTTTTTTAAAACTCTGAAAACAAATGTTACTAACTCTTTACCTGTCATCAGTGGCAGACAGTTTTTTCAATTTGTCATGTTAATTTTTTGTGATACTTTCTTTTTAATTTAAGAAATGATAGTGACTTTAAAACTTTACTTAGTAGCATCCAATAAACATCGACTATCATCATTTCTTCTTGTCCCAGAGCCTTCTCTTCCTTACTCGAAGGGTCCTTCTCCTGGGAGTCACCCCTATTATTTTCTCTTTATATTTGTGTTGTTTCCTTTGCTACAATCATTGTATTACATAGATGTCACTAGAATTGATGATTGTGTGTGACCTCTGGGATAAGGTAAGAATCTAGCTTGATATTTTCCAAATTCCATTTATGGAGTAATCCATCCATTCCTTTGTTGTGTGATGTTGCTTTTATACTATTTCAAGCCATTACATATAACAGAGTGTTTTCTTTTTCAGGGTTATTCTTTTTTATCGATCCATGCTAGTGCCAATACCACTCTTTACTGTAGCTTTGTAATATATCTTCTGTCTGGTAGAATACGTTTACTTCTTCTCATTAGCTTGCTTTTCCAAATTTTCTTTTTGCACAGACACATGATATGTCTTTTTTAAGCCTTATTTTATGTTTCTTTGTATAGTTCTGTGTTGTTTTTCACAAAGGTCTGACACATTTCTTATTAAGCTTGTATTTCTAGGTATTTTATATTTATACTATTATGTGAAAGAGATTTTTCCTCATTATATCTTCGGACTGTTGCCGATCTGTTTGAAATCCATTTGTACTTACATTCTTTCATCTTGCTGAACTGTTTTAATTATTTTCAGTTGATTCTCTAGGGTTTTTCTAGATATATATATTACCATATCGACTGCAAATGATAGCTTTGCGCTCTCTTTTCTAGTATCCACACATCCTATTTGTTTTCTTCTGTGACCAAGATTTATAAAATAATATCAAATAGGGAGAATAGCAGAAATTTTTGTTTTGTTTCTGATATTGATAGAAATGTCTCTAGTGATATTTTCCCAATAAATAATAATGTGGGCAGTCAGAGTAAGATATACTTTAAAGTATTAAGGAACTATTTTTCTATTCAAAGGTAACAAAAAGCATTTTTCTCTTTAGAAATGATTATAATATTTTTATCACTGTCTTTCAAAATGTAATGATCATATGGTTTTTCTTATTTGAACTATTAATTTGATATAGCCAAACTGATTATTTTTTTTATTTTGCTTGGCTGTGGTGGATTATTCTTTTAAAATATTTTTAGTTCAATTGGCTATTAAATTATTTGTAATTTTTAAATGTATGAGTTCTATTCTTTGTATTCTATCTTTATATTAATAATAATAATGGCAGTTGGGACAATTTTACAAGATCATACCATGTTCTGCTGCATTAAATCTTACCCAAATTTTCTCATGCAATTCTTACAATAATTTTACAAATTAGATGTTGTGTTATCTATATTTTGCAGATAAGGAACTAAGGTCCAGAGGGTTTCTTGACCCAGCAAGATCATGCAGTTTGAGAGGGAAGCCTGTTTCTACAACCTGTGCTACATAGTATTGGGGAATTAAAAATGAGTTGGGAAGTTTTCCATGTTCTGGAATACAGTACGTAGAGTGAGAAAAATCTGCTTCTTGAAGGTATGAAAAGACTGATCCATATACGTACAGGAGACAAAATGATGCTACAAATAAGAATACAAGGGCTTTGAAACCAGGTCTAATGCCATTACTTAATAGCATTCAATAAATAGAAACTGTAATCATTATAAAAACATCTTGTCCCAGAGCCTTCTTTGACAACATTTCCCATTTGTGCCTGGGTCTTTTTTTAATTTTTTTCATAACATCCTGTTGAACCAGGAAATTATGTATTTCATCTAGATGATGAAATGCATTATTTCATATTCGTATGTACTATTCTCATAATTATAGTCTTAAAATTTCTGTATCTGTTGTCATATCTTTGGTATGGCATTTAATTAGTCTTTGGTATTTAATTGTGCGCTTTTTGTCTTAACTAGATTTGTCTATTATTTTAAAAACCAACTTTTTATTTTAGAATAGTATAGTAGGTTTTCCAAAAATATCTATGTCCTGATTACCAGAACCCATGGATATTATCTTATATAGCAAAAGGTACTTTGCAGCTATGATTAAATTAAGGATCTCATGTCATGGGGAGATTATCCTGGATTATCCAAGTGTCATCACAGGATCCTTAGAAGATGAACACAAGAAGGTCAGACAGAGGAAAAGGCAACATGACAATAGAGAAAGATGTTGGAGGGATGTAGCCACAAGCCAAGGAATGCCAACAGACTCTAGAAGCCGAAAAAGATAAGGAATAGCATCTCCCTGGATCCTCCAGAAGGAATCACTCTGCTAATACCTTCATTTTAGCTCCCTAAGACTCATTTTGGACTTTTGACTTGTAAAACTGTAAGAAGATAAATTTGTGTTATTTTAAACCACTCAGTTCATGGTAATTTGTTAGTGTCACAATAAGAAACTAATATAGGCTGGGTGCGGTGGTTCAGACCTATAATCCCAGAACTTAGGGAGGCCGAGACAAGAGGATTTCTTGAGCCCAGGAGTTTGTGACCAGCCTGGGCAACTTGCTGAGACCTCGACTCTACATTATATCAAAAACTTAGCCAGGCGTGGTAGCACACGCCTGTAGTTCTGGCTACTTGGAAGGCTGAGGCAGAAGAATTGCTGGAGCCCAGCATGTGGATGTTGGGGTGGCTGTGAGTGTGCTACTGCACTCTAGCCTAGGCAACAGAGTGAGACTCTGACTCCAAAAAAAAAAAAAAAAGAAAAGAAAAGAAAAGAAAAAGGAAACCAAAACAAACAGTTTTAGATTAACAGAAAAATTGCAAAGATGTCACACATCTTCTACATACCCCATACCCAATTTCCCTGTTACTATCTTTTATTAGTATGATACTTTTGTCAAAATTAATGAAACAATATTGATTTATTGTTATCAACTGAAGTCCATACTTTATTCTGGTTTCCTTAGTTTTTACCTAATGTCCTTTTTCTGTACAGGATCCCATCCAGGACACTACATTGCATTTAGTCATCATGTCTTCTTAGGCTTTTCTTCACTGTGACACTTTCTAATACATTCCTTGTTTTGGATGACCTTGGCAGTTTGAGAAGTACAAGTCAGGCATTAATTAAAGTGTCCCTTGATTGGGATTTGACTGGTGTTTTTCTCATGATTTGACTGAGGTATATTTGACTTTGGGCGGATGCAAAGAAAGACCACAGAGATTAAGTGCCATTGTCATCACATCATATCAAGGGTACTCACTGTCAACAAGAATTATTGTTGATGTTGATATTGACCGCTTGACTGAAGTAGCATTTGTCAGTTTTTTCACTGTTACTCTTTTTTCTTCTTTTGTCTATTATTTTACCCCCAAAATGAACTTTTTGTCTTTATTATTATCATTATTATTATTTAGAGACAGGGTCTCACACTCTCGCCCAGGCTGCAGTGCAGTGGCACAATCAAAGCTCACTGCGTCCTCCAACGTCTTGGCTCAAACAATTCTCCCACGTCATCCACCTAAGTAGCTGGTGATGCAGATTTTTCAGGTCAGCCTGGGTTTGGAGTGTCAGCTCAAAGGGTCAGTCAGCCAAGCCCCAAAGACGGTAGTCTGGAGGGGCTGGTAAATCTAGCCCCGGAAGCGTCAGCTCGGGCTGGCGAGCCAAACCCTGACAGTGTTGCTGGTTCACTGGGCTGGCAAGCCTAGTCCCGGGAGTGTCTCAGCTTCAGAATCTCGCCCTCTCCCAGCTGCTCTCCTGGTTCAGGTGACTCCGTCGGCTGGCAAGCCAGCCTCTGGGATGCATGGCTTTTCGACTCCAACAATCTTCTACAGCTCTTCAGGTTGCAGCTCTTCAGGGTAGAGGTTCTTGTCTCATACCCAGGAAGAATGAGGGACATGGACAACCCAAAAGTGAGAAAGCGGAATTTACTGAGGACAGAAAGGCTCCCACAGGGCAAAGGGACCAGACGTTGTTACCCGTCTCTGGGGTGGAAAACTGGGTGCTTATATAGCCCTAAGTCCAAGCCGATTGGCCAGTACTAGCTGTGAACTGTTGCTGTTCTGATTGGTCAATATTAAGGACCAATCAACAGGAGATAGGGGCCTAATGGTGAACTGATTGGTTGCTTTTTGATTCCAGCAGTGAGTACCTAAGCTCTAACTTGAGAGGCTCACAGGGAGCTTGTTGACCAATGCTGAGCCTGAGAGGCCCGCTGGGAATTTGCTACATTATTATCAGAGGTCCTGTCTGTCTGCCTAGCCTTTCTCTAGCTATCTCCTGTCTCATTGGGACTAAACATATACGCCACTGTGCCTGGCTAATTCTTTTTTTTGTCTTGAGACAGGATCTTGCTATGTTGCTTGGGCTGGTATCAAACTCCTGGCCTCAAGTGATCTTTCTACCTCAGCCTAAAAGGAACTTTCTAAAATTTGTCAGTTCCACTATTTTTCTGCTTTATAATTAATTAATTTCTGTTTTTTGTTGATTAATTCCTTTTGTCACGCTTGTGGTTCCTTTTCTGTTCTTTTTCTAACTCTTTAGTTAAAGCCTACATTTATTTATAGTTTTTTAAAAATTAATTCATAAAGTAAGGGTGCTGATCTCAAACTGGGTGAGTGGGGACCAAGTGAAGACCAAACTTTGCCTGTACAATGACCATTTGTATACCTAACATTGAATTGTACCCCACATCTTTAAAATAAAATAAGTACATAAAGCATTTAGGGATGCATGATCTCCAGTTAGCAAGGGGCTATTTGTTTAAACACTTGTTATTAATTTCCATGTTTATAACATAGTGGCATATATAATCTCTGCCTTTTAGAACTTTGTTAGCTTTTAGTTTGGACTATTATTTGATTACTTTCTATTAATATTTCATGAATATTTGAAAGAAGCATGTTTTCTGTTTGCAGGGTATAAACTAGACACTAAATTTTGCAGTGGATAAGAATGTATCTGTGTTGATTACTATTAAATGCTCAGCTCTTTGTACTGGGCCTTATACAAAGTAGAACTGCATTAAATAATTATTGAGTAAATGATTGCAAAATTTTGACACCCCCATTTTGGTTGTAAAAACCAAAAATGTCTCCAGACATAGACAGCTGTCCCCTTGCAGACAAAAATCTCTCCTAGTTGTGAACTCCTACTCTAAAATAATATGACCGTTCACAAAAAATCCAAGACAATCTTCTCAACAAAGTACTAGAATTAATATGTGAATTCATCAAAGTTAGTTGATAGATACAAAATCAATATACAAAAAGAGATTTGTATTCCTACATAACTGTGATAAACATTTAGAAAATGTAGTTTTAGTCGGGCTCGGTGGCTCAGCCTGTAATCCCATGCCTTTGGGAGACTGAGGTGAGTGGATTGCCTGAGCCTGCAGGTTCGAGACCCACCTAGGCAGGTGAGACCTCATCTCTACAATAAAATAAAAAAATTAGCCAGGCGTGGTAGCGCGCACCTGTAATTCTGGCTACTCAGAAGGCTGAGGCGGAAGAATCGCCGGAGCCCAGCAGGTTGAGGCTGTGGTGGCCGGGAGTGGCCACTGCACTCCAGTCTGGGCGACAGAGTGAAACTCCAACTCAAAAAAAAAAAAAGAAAGAAAATGTAGTTTTAAAATAAATAACATCAACAACAGCAATAAAAATTAAAAGGATAAATAGAATAAATTATGTACAAGAATTTTATGAAGAAAATTATAAAAATCTAATGAGAGACGTTAAAGACCTAAGAACAGAGAAATTTACCAAAATTATGTATGAGAAAACTATTGTCATTGAAATATTTCTTCCCAAATTGATCTATAAATGCAATGCACGTCCAGTCAAAACCCAACAGAGTCTTCATGGGTCTTAACAAACTGATTTAAAAATTCATATTGAGAAATACAGACTAAAGGCAGTTAAGCTAGTTTTGTAGAAAAGTGATTTGGGAGTGTTGCAGTATCAGATATTAGGTTTTACTCTAAACCCATAACAATCACGAATATAGGTGGAGATCAACAAATAGAATCAGGGAACAGAATATATATTTAATATTTAGACCTACACATACATGGAAACTTGATATATGACAAAGGATGCTTTTAAAACAGCGGGCAGAGGCTTTAATGTACTGACTTTATGTTTTGAAAAAGTCTTTTTGTTTATTATCTGTCTTCTCCCACTAGAAGGTAAGCTGCATGAGAGCAGATATTTGGTCTGTTTTCTTCACAGTTGAATCACCAATGTCTAGAATAATTCAGGTACATAGTAATTACTCAGTAGATTTTTTTGAACAATTAAATTAAATTAAAACTCCATTTTATTCATTTTCATGGTTTTTCCTATTATTATGTAACAAAACTTTTACAGTTCCTATAAAGACTTGGAAAAAACCTCTCTTTACCTTTCTCTTTCTTTCTCTCTCTCTGTATATATCAAATTGTATATATATCTTCCAAGAACACAAACACAAGGAGGGCACACAAAGATAGGTGTAACAAAATGGTAGCTGAATGCCAGGTGCAATTATTTGATGTGAACTCCATATTTGTATGCACCTTTAATAAAACTTTACATTCAAATATCCAAAATTACAAAACAAAGTAAGGAAATGATTATTTATGTTAAAGATTTTTATACTGCAAATATCACAGGTTCCCTTTCAATATTTACATTAAAATATGATTCAACTCATAAACCCATAGGAGCACACCTGTTGTGCAGAGTAAGGTAGCATAATTGTGTCTCTTATCAGAATTTGTATAAAGTTAGTATTATCCTCTGGGTATTTAACTTTATGCAAACCTTCCTTTAAACAGTTCCAACAATATAATTCTATTTTTTGGTGTCCCTTAACATATCAAATTGTTCCTGGCTATGCTTCCTTCCTGATCATCCAAAGAAGGTAGCACTTAGCCAGCTGAAAAGAAGCAAAGAAACGGTGGATGGAAAAATACCTCAGGCAGAGGAAACTCTAGGCTAGAGAGAACGTGATACATTGTAAAAGCTGAAAATAACCCATGGTTTCCAGGTGTGATGGCTCAAGCCTGTAATCCCAGCACTTTGAGAGGCCAAGGAGAGAGGATTGCCTGAGCTCAGGGGTTCAAAACCAGCCTGGGCAATTTGGTGAGACTTCATCTCTACAAAATCCAAAAAATTAGCCAGGCATGGTGGTGCACACCTGTAGTTCCAGCTACTTGGAAGGCTGAGGTGGAAGGATCACCTTAGCCCAGCAGGTCGAGGCTGCGGTGGCTGTGAGCTTGCCACTGCAGTCCATCCTGGGCGACAGAGTGATGCTTCCAAAAAAAAAAAAAGAAAGAAAGAAAATAGAAAATAGCCCCTGACTGAGGAGTGGAGAATGAGATATGGGATCAGACCTTGAGTGTAAAGAGCTCCAAATAACTGAAAGTTGCCAATGCATTCCCTCTCCCCTCTCCTCTCCCTTCTCCCCTCTTCCCCTCTGTCGCTTGGGCTGGAGTGCAGCCTCAACCTCCTGGGCTCATCCTTCTCCCTCAGCCTTCTGATTAGCTGGGGCTACAGGCCCGCGCCACCATGCCCAGCTAATTTTCTGATTTTTGTATAGAGATGAGGTCTCCTTATATTGCACAGGCTGTTCTCAAACTTCTGAGCTCAAACAATCCTGCCTCAGCCTCCCAAAGTGCTGGATTACAGGTGTGAGCCACCACGCCACCGCATTGCATTATTTTAATAATAAACTCTCAAAGTAATCAGTTCTAAAACAACATATAGCAAGTGTTGCTGTGGATAATTGTAATTCACGCACATTAGAGTTCACAAACATAACTAATTTGTTTTTGTTTTTGAGCATTTGTAGCTTTTATTCTCAAGTGTTCCCTTGCATTGCGGGAGACTTGAAGGACAATACATTCATTCCACAGTTATTTCTGCTCCACCGCTTTCTTACTGTGTAAACTAGAACTCTTGTGATCCCATGAACAGTGGCACATTATGTGACCAAGCAGTTGTGCCTACCTGCAGGTTCTTCAGCCAAGCTGGTTAGAGCATGGTCATCATGTCAGCACCAGGCTGAGCCCTTTATGGGCCAGTCACTTAATACAGAGGAAGGACATTCACAGTCACACCTGGCACCCCCCTCCAGACCTTTTCTCACATGTATTCGTCTAACAGATTTTGTCTAAGAGAACCAGGTGATACTAGATAGCCATCTGGAAAATTGAGTCAATCCACATGTCTCTCAAAAACTGTTCATTTACTGACCAAGAATCTGTGAGTTCCTATCACTTGCCAGGCACAACTGCATCATTAATATTGCTGAATCCAAGAGTTAGCTTTTCTATTGCAAAGTTGGAGCACCTCAGCCAGCTGATTTATCAGGTTCAAGATCTGAAGAAGTAGTGGCACAATGACTTGGCAAAAATCTTGAAAGGGCTTTCTGAACCTTTCAAGTTTAGTACAGACACTTGGTACTCAAGGCCCTTCTTCATCTTGACCCAACAAACTCCCTCCCCACACTACTCAAGGCCCCTTTCACTCCAACCATTCCATGCTTCACTCTCTGGTAAATATCACTCCCGGCTCTGGCTCTATGTTTCTGTTCCGGCTACTCCCTCAGACTGCAAGATCCTTCACTTCCTCTGTGTCCATCCAATCGTACTATCCTTTGAAGTTCAGCTGCTCTGAACAGCATGTCCCCTATCAAATGTAGGACACTCTGATGACCCTGGCCCTGACAGTAGAGCTGTGACTCCAGTTAGACATCCTGTCTGACATCAGTGCTTCGTGGTTTAGCCTAAAGACAACAGAATGAACGTCCACTCCAGGAGGGAAATCTCTTCATTTTATAGACTAGGAAAAGAATATATAGAATGATGGAGTGAGTCGTTCCAAGAAACCAAGTGTTCAGTACACTTGCAACAGGAGGTGGCTGAGCATCTTGAAAATCATTTGGTTCCTCTAAAGTGAAAAACATCTGAACATGAATCCTGCTTTGAAAACTTCCTAAGGAAAATCTTAGGCAATTTACTCATCTTCCTCAATCATTTTCCCCTACGTATAAATTGACAAGTATAATATTTTCTCTGTAGGATTGTTGAGACAATGAGAGATAAAGTATACAAAATGTCTGGCACATACTAAATTTAACTGTAGGAGCCCACTGGTCTCTTAATTTATTACTCCACTTCTTTCCACAAGACTGTAATCTCTTTGAAAATAGGATCTGTGTTGCTCCTTCCTTCTATAGTCGCCTATATTCTCCATAACACCCAAAACAGAGCAGATCATACAGTGGGAGCTTCAGAAATATTTTTCTAGATGAAAAGCTTGTTTTCTGAAAGTGCAACAGTAATTTAAATGAATGTTCTCTGGAAGAGCAACAATGATTGAAATGGACAGTGAGTGTAAATGTATTCTCTAGTTTTTTTCCATTCCTACTGTTCTATCATGCACTTATCTTTTATGTGCATTCTCATATGTGACAAATATTACAAAATGTTGTATAAACAAATAAAATGTTAGTCATGTATAAGATTCCTAGCCTATAAGAGTATAGTGTTCTTAAATAAGATTTAGAAACATATATAGTTTCAACCCCTGAAAAATAATGTCCTTCCCAATGCTGATTTATATTTTAGCATCAAAACTTCAGACATCAGAACCAAAGAAGATTTCCAACATCATGCCAGAGGGTAGCTTCTAAGTTGACTCTGGCACAGTGCCACTTACAGGGTGAGAAAAAGTTCATGATTTCCCATTGTGTGAAGTCACATGTATGGAGTCTTTTTGTCCAAGTGGCCTTGTCATGTGAGACCGCTAAATATTTTTCACTTGGCCTTCCAATCACGTCCAAAGTGTCATACCCCTAGAAGCAATCTGATGTATGAATAATGGAAGCTTGAACTGAAGCTCAACAGTTTGTAAGAACTGTACTGTGCTTAGTGAACCCAATGCAGACCTTTCCAAAGCTCACTGAGAACATTTACAAGATGAGGAAAATTCAAATTAAGAACGAAAGTCATTTCAGGACTGAGAGGTAAAAATAGAGTGCTAGTCAGGTTATTAGAGGACAAAGAACACAAAGTTTATTTTGTTGGAGAGCAGAGTTTGAATTCAAATGGCGTTTCTCTTATTTAAGACTTGTTCATTTTTACAAAAAAGCAAAAGCAGACAAAAATTTATTAGAGAGTAGAAGGTAAATAGAATTGCGGTTTAATTTTTTGCATGGCATGGGAATAAAATATGCAATATTTCTCCTATTTTTTCAGCATAATCAAGGGGTTTTTTGGCATGAATATAAGTTTTGAATTTATGCTTTAAAAAACATCGTTTTTGCCTTCAGAAGCAGACCCGATTCCCCTGGGGCTGTTGAATCACAGGAGTCCACAAAGGCTTGTGTCTACTTGTTTTATTCTGCAGATTCTCAATCAGCCTTCATGAATGCTTGTTTTGACACTGTCCCTTTAGCAATCTGTGTGCACTAACCAAGCTCCTCCTTCCCTCCAATAACAAGTCTTCATTCGAATTCAACTTGTGAGCCATTTAAGCCCTGAAAACTATACATTTTAGAATATTATTTAGCTCATCTATCTGCTAAAATTAGCTGACGAAGTTCTCAGTAAAACATACAATTTGACAAATCTTCAACATGTATATATGTGTGTGTTAAAGCAATATTTCTCTAAGGAAAATATTAGCAGGCATCTATATAGTTATTAGGGGAGAGAAGGAGCATCATTTCTTTGAGGATTTCTCCAGAAGGGAGTGTTCTGTATTACACTCTCCAATAGAAATAGGTGAGATAAGAAGAAATTGTGAGCAGATGAGATATTCCTGTAATGATATTAATTATGAAATCTTTTATGGAAGCCCTTTATGAAATCTGTTCCTTTTCACTTGCTTTCCTGGCTAACAGGGTGACTAGATCTATGACTGCTTTGAGTTGAGTGAAAGAAACCCAGCATAGCTCTTCCATGAATCTCCAGAAGGGCCTCCATATACCTAATCATCCATTTTTTGCCATGAGTGGAAGGTCTCAGGAACCCAGATTCTCTTTGCACAGTGACCTTAGGAATTTGATCTTAACGACTTAAAAATGAAGGCTCTGGAATTTCTAAAAAGCGTCATGACCTGGATGAGGAAAGTGATGCTTTTTGAGGCTGTGTATATTTTCTGACAAGACTGAAAAAACATCAGTTAGCCACTTCAGAGAATAGTATTTGCAAACTTGTGGATATTATGACGAGGTGGGGCATATAGACCCCAGTATCTCCCGTGCTCTCATACACTACTGGCTTTTATTCTTCTTCATCTATTTCTCCTTGATAATAAACTTCTTGCCTCCTCAGCAATCAGTCATACTGGAAACCCTACTTCACCACAGTTTGAAGAACAGTCATACTGTATTAATAGAAGGTAACTTCCAGGAATCATGTATTTCTGCAGGTTCTGTTTTACCCAGCTGTTTAGAAAAATGCCTTTTTTTTCCTCCTTAGGTTTACCACATGGAGCTAAAACCAATGTGATGCTTTCATATTTGGTACTCTAATCTAATAATGTGAGTTTTCTTTGCTCAATATAGTTTACAATGTGCTTTCTTTTATTTAATGATGTTTCTCAAACAGATCATCAGAATATGATGGGGTATACAGCATCAAAGAATAAAAAGCATCAATTTATTGTTCCTGCTGGTAAGGCATTTAAAATGTTATTTATATGTTAAAACAAACATATATCTATTATTCAATACAATATATAATTCACCTGAATTTCCCAGATAAAACATAAGACTTCAAAGAAATGTCATGCCTGAAATTTCCTGCTATGAACTTTGCCTAAGAGCAGTCGCCTAAGAGCATTAAGGATGTTTGGTTGAAATGTGAGTTGATATAGGTAACTTTTTTCTTATTTTATGTTTTTCCCTCAAATGTACAGTAGATAACATGTGTATTGTTATCACCCTCCCTTTTCAAAACAGAAAACTAAAGCCCTGGAGGTCAAGGCTGTGGTGAGCTGTCATCATGCCACTGGAGGTTCGGCACTTCACTAGGCCACTTTGCCACTTTCTAATTTGAAAAGACACTTTCTAGCTGCTTCCACATGAGTAAGATCTTAGTCTACAATGGTTTCCCTGGGGTGGTAGGCTGAATACTATAACCTTTCAAACATGTCTATATCTGCATCCTGGAACCTGTGACCATATTACCTTCCAAAGCAAAAGAGATTCTGCAGATGTGATGAAGGTAAGTATTTTGAGGTGGGGCGATTATCCTGAATGATGTAGCTGAGCCCATTGTAACCATGGGGTCCTTATAAGACAAGGGTCCCTGACCCCTTGGTACAGTCTGTGGACAATTAGAAAACAGGCCGCACAGCAGAGTGGCACTCTGCCTCCAGTCAGATCAGCAGCAGCGCTAGATTCTCGTAGGAGCACAAACCCTACTGTGAACTGCGCAGGCGAGGGATCTAGGTTGTGCCCTCCTCATGAGAATCTAATGCTGATAATAATATTTTCAAGGTTCATCTACCCTGTAGCAGCACTTTATTCCTGTTTTTCCTTTTTCTTTCTTTCTTTGTTTCTTTTGTTTTTTGTTTTTTGAGTTCGGAGTCTCCTGTTGTCAATTGTTGGTGGGAAGGTAAAATGGCTCAGCTGCTATGGAAACAGTTTGGTGGGTCCACATTAAATTAAACATAGAATTACTATATGATCCAGGAATTCCACTCCTGGGTACATACCCAAAAGAAGTAGGGCCGGGTGTGGTGGCTCACGCCTATAATCCTAGCACTTTGGGAGGCCGAGTTGAGAGAATTACCTGACCCCATGGATTCGAGACCAGCCTGGACAACATGGCGAGACCTCATCTCTACAATAAATTAAAAAATTAGCCGGGCATGGTGGTGCGTGCCTGTAGTTCCAGCTAGTTTGAAGGCTGAGGCAGAAGGATCACCTGAGCCACTGCACTCCAGCCTGGGTGACAGAGTGAGACTCCAACTCAAAAAAAAAAAGTGAAACAGCTGTTCAAACAAAAAATTGTGTGCAAATATTCATGCAGCACTATTCACAATATAATTCCAAAAGGTGGAAACAACTCAAATGTCCATCAGTTGATGAATGGACAAAGCAGAATGTATTATATCCATACAATGGAATATTACTGAGACTTAAAAAGGGGCCAGGTGAAATGGCTCATCCCTGTAATCCCAGCGCTTTGGGAGGCCAAGGAGAGAGGACTGCTTGAGCTCAGGAGTTTGAGACTAGCTTGGGCGACATAACAAGACCTAGTCTCTACAAAAATAATTTTAAAAATAGCTAGGCGTGGTGGCATGCACCTGTAGTCCAAGCTACTCAGGAGGTTGAGGCAGTAGAACCACCTGAGCCCTGGAGGTCAAGGCTGTGGTGAGCTGTCATCATGCCACTGCACTCCAGGCTGGGTGACAGCATGAGAACCTGACTCAAAAAAAAAAAAAAAAAATGAATGAAGTACTGATACATGCTGCAGGGTAGATGAACCTTGAAAATATTATCCTAAGTGAAAGAAGTCACTAATAAAAGGCCACATATTATATTATTCCATTTATATGACATATCCAGAGTCTGCAAATACATAGAGCTAGAAAGCAGATTAGGGTAGCCAGTGGCCAGAAGGAGTGGGGAAGAGTGAGTTTCTGCTTAACTGTACAAGGTTTGCTTCTGGATTGATGAAAATAGTCTGGAATGAGATAGTGGTGATGTTTGCAGAACATTGTGAATGTCACTGATGGTAAACTCTGTATTAAGTATATTTTACCACAATAGAAATAGAAATATTTAAAGACAAATAGAGGCTGGGCACAGTGGTTCATGCCTGTAATTCCAGCACTTTGGGAGGCCAAGGCAGGAAGATTGCTTGAACCCAGGAGCTCAAGATCAGCCTGGGCAACACACAAGACCTCATCTCTACAAAAAAAAAAAAAAGTAGCCAGGCATAGTAGCACGCTCCTGTAATCTCAGCTACTGAAGAGGCTGAGGTAGGGGGATTGCTGGAGCCCAGGATTTCAGGGTTGTGGTGAGCTGTGATTATGCCACTGTATTCTAGCCTTAGTGACAGAGACCCCAACTCAAAAAAAGAAAAAACAAAAAGACAAATAGAGCTAAAAAATGTTTAAAGTCAGAGTGTAATAAACCACTGGACCTCTGCTCCACCAAGTTTGAATTCCCAGTTCTACAGTCTAGGGACTTCCATTTAAAATTGGTGTTTTGATAACTGACTATTTGGATATTTGCTACATATTTCCAAAAGACTTACTAAGACAGCAATTAACTTGCCCAAGGCCATATAGCTAGTAAATATTGAAGCCAAGACTTGAATGTAAGTCTTTAACTCTAAATCGAAAGATCTTTAATCATCATCATCATCATCATCATCATCATATCTGGAAAGGACACTTATTATGTATTGTAAGCTGAATAATGGCTTTTAAAGATATCCACATCCTAATCCTGGGAATCTGTGAATATATTAGATGGCGTGGCTAGGAAGAATTAAGGTTGCAGATGAAATGAAGTTTACTCATCAGCTGACCTTACAATGAGAAGATTATCATGGATTTTCTGGGCTGCCTGATGTAATCGCAAGAGTCCTTGAAAGTGGAAGAGGGAAGCAGAAGGGAGAGAGTCAGAGGAAGATGTGATTACAGAAGATGGGCACAGATAAATGAAACAGTGTCGGCTTTGAAGATGGAGGACAGGGGTCACAAGCCAAGACATGTGAGTGCCCTCTAGAAGCTGGAAGAGAAAACAAATTCCTCCCCAGAACCTCTGAAAAAGAGTATAGCCCTGCTGACTATTCAGTTTTTACCCAATGGGGCCTGTGAGAAACATTTGACCCACAGAACTATAAACGAATACCTTTGTGTTGTTTACGCTTGTAAGTTTCGCATGGTTTGTTAGAGCAGCAATAGAAAACTAAGACACTATATTCCAGGAATTTTTCTAGGTGCTTGCATATATTAACTTACAAGGTCTGACAAGTAAGTTTGCAAATTTATCCTAGAAAAAGTACTACATACCTCATTGTTGAATATCACTATGGTCATCTTAGAAGTCCTTCCCTTGGGAAGCTATGCACCAATGCCAGTGCCTAGTCCACTCGTCAAAGCAATTTTGGAACTGTTTTTCTGGGATGGTCATCAAAGCTGTTGTCATATTACCTTTGATGTCCTGAATGTCATCAAATGTCTTTCTTTCAATATTTGCTTTATCTTCAGGTAAAGAAAAAAGTCACTGGGGGGGGCAGATCAGGAGAATAGGAGGGTGTTCCAATACAGTGATTTGTTTGCTGGCTAAAAATTCCCTCACAAATAGTGCTGTGTGAGCTGGTGCATTATCGTGATGCAAGAGCTCCTTTGAGACTCTTTTTGCACACAACTTTCTCATGCCAAGATTTTCAGTTAAGATTTTTCTGTTTCTCCATCCATGTTTATTTGGTCTGCTATGCATCTCATAGTCAGCTAATGATTTTGACACACAATTTGACAAATTTTTGCATTGTTTTCATCAGTTCTGCTCATAATTGGGTGTCCTGACCTCTCTTTCATCAGTGACACTTTCTCTCCCCTCAGAAAAACATTTAATCCATTTGTACCCTGCTGTTTTCTTCATGGTATTATCCCTATAAACTTGGACTAACATGTCTCTGATCTCATTTCCACTCTTGCTAAGTTTAACAAGAGATTTCATGTTTGTTCATTACTCTAATTCAAGCTCCAACATTCTCACGATGGCACACAAAACATGCGAAAACAATAATGGACTACTCAACAAGACACCGCCACACATCAACACAAACATAGTTGTGAGGCACTGATATACCAAGGTTAAGAAACCTTACTGAGTTGTTTGTACAGTGCTGCCAACATAAGCTCACAGTGACAAGTTTGCAAAATTAATTGTCAGACTTCAATTAAGGAAACAAAAAATGAAAACCAATTAATCCTTAGAAAAACTCTATGGGGTATGTACATTTATTATTCCATTTTTTTCTGATGAGGAAACTGAGGCATAGACATAAGTATCAATAGGCACATGAAAAGAGTCTCAACATCATTGATCATCAGGGAAATGTAAGTTAAACTAATAATGAGATACTCTACATATGTATTAGAATGTTTGAAATTAAAAAGAGTCTATTTAGCGTTGGCAGGACTGTTGAGCAAATGGTGCTCTCACATATCATTGGTGTGGGGTATAATATTGATTAAAAAAATCACAATGAACATATTTCACAATTTCATTAAAAGATAAATATATACTTACTTCTTACTGTAACACCCAGCATGTGCCTGTAGACCCAGCTACTTAGGAAGCTAAGGCAGGAGGATTGCTTGTGCCAGGAGTTCTGGGTTATAGTGCCAATTAAGTGTCTGCACTAAATTCAGCACCGATATGGTGATCTCCTGGAGTGGGGGACCAGCAAGTTGCCTAAAAAGAGGTGGACTGATACAGGTTAGAATTGGACCAGATCAAAGCTCCTGTGCTAATCACTAGTGGGATGGCCTTTGTGAATAGCCACTGCACTCCAGCCGGGCAACATGCAACCTTGTTGCTTAAAAAAAGAAAAAGCCAGGCTCAGTGGCTCAGCCTGTAATCCCGCGCCTTTGGGAGGCTGAGGTGAGTGGATTGCCTGAGCCCGCGGGTTCGAGACCCACCTGGGCAGGCGAGACCTCATCTCTACAATAAATCAAAAAATCAGCCGGGCGTGGTAGCGCATACCTGTAATTCCGGCTACTCGGAAGGCTGAGGCAGAAGGATCGCCGGAGCCCAGCAGGTCGAGGCTGCGGTGGCCGGGAGCGGCCACTGCACTCCAGTCTGGGCGACAGAGTGAGACTCCAACTCAAAAAAAAAAAAAAAAAATCCACTATTCTTACTCCTAGATATTTTTCCAAGAGAAAAAAAAATACATCCACACAAAGACTTGCACACAAAAGGTCATAGCCATTTTATTCACAATAGCCCAAACTGGAAATAACACAAAAGTTCATTAACAGGCAAATGTACAAACAAATCACCGGACTCAGTGGCTCAGCCTGTAATCCCGTGCCTTTGGGAGGCTGAGGTGAGAGTGGATTGCCTGAACCCACGGGTTTGAGACCCGCCTGAGCAGCGAGACCTCATCTCTACAATAAATATCAAAAAATCAGCCGGGCGTGGTAGCACATGCCTGTAATTCCAGCTACTCGGAAGGCTGAGGCGGAAGGATCGCCGGGGCCCAGCAGGTCGAGGCTGCGGTGGCCGGGAGCAGCCGCTGCACTCCAGTCTGGCAACAGAGTGAGAATCCAACTCAAAAAAACACAAATTTTCCTATACACTAAATACTTCCAAACAATAAAAAGGAACACCGAACTAGAAAAAAATGGATGACTGTCAAAAACATGTTAAGTGAAAGAAGTCAGACTCAATATATACTGTTTTATTTCATTTATATAAAACCCTATAAGAGACAAATTGAATCAATAGTGATAGCAAGTCAGTGGTTGCCTGAGTTGGCAGAAATTAACCAGAAAAAGGTGCAAAGAAACATTTAGTATAATGAAAAAATATTCCTCATCTTGACCGTATTGGTAGTTATACGGGAATATAAATTTGTCAAAATTCATGGAAATGAACACTTGAAATGAGTACATTTTACTACATATAAAGTGTCTCTCAATAAAATTGATGTTTAAAAGATTTATCAGCCGGGCTCGGTGGCTCAGCCTATAATCCCACGCCTTTGGGAGGCTGAGGTGAGAGGATTGCCTGAGCCCGTGGGTTTGAGACCCGCCTGGGCAACTTGGTAAGACCTCATCTCTACAATAAATCAAAATGAGCCAGGTGTGGTAGCGTGCACCTGTAGTTCCAGCTACTTGGAAGGCTGAGGTGGAATGATCGTCGGAGCCCAGTGGGTCGAGGCTGCAGTGGCCGGGAGCAGCCACTGCACTCCAGTCTGGGTGACAGAGTGAGACTCATACTCAAAAAAAAAAATTATCAAGTCATACAGCTACAGTCGTAGGGCTTGGGTTTGAAAACAGGCTGCCCAACTCCAGTGTCTGTGCTCTCACCAACAGATAATGTTACCAACCAGTGCTATTTGAGCACTGTACAACCCAAATAATTGTCTCTCATTGTATGGGTTAAATTCTTTGGCACTCCTCCCATCAAGATTTTTAAGAAGTTCTCTTTCCTTTGAATCTTACTGGTCTGTAACCGCTATGACCAATGGAGTACTATTGGCACTACTACTATCGGACATGGCACTATTCCAGGTCTAGGCCTGGCCATTAAGAAGATAGTAGCTTCTACATTGGTCTCTCAAGGCCCTGGGGTGCCTCATAAGTCCAACTACCTTGCTTGAGAAACCACATGGAGAGGCCCTGAGACTTCATAAAGTAGAAGAGGGAGCCAGTTGGTCCCAGTCTCCTGACACCCTCCAAAGGGCCCCAGGTATGTGAGTGAAAATGTCTTAGACCCTCCAGATCAGGCCAACCACTGGAAGAATGTTACTGAATGACCCAGGCAACCTCACATGGAGCAGTAGAATCAGCCAGCTGAGCCCTGACTTAAATCCTGGCCCACAAAACTATGCGTGATGATAATAAGGTGGTTGTTTTCAAACAAAGCTTTGGGACACTGTGTTAGGCAGTAAAAGTTATCTAGAAAACTGATCAAAGGACATTCCCACTTCAGTTGCCACAGGGATAAGTGCTTCATGGCAACCTTTTTTTCTAGTTTTCCAGATGAGATTTCATAACTGCCCCACTCATGGGCGTAATAAACGATGAACAGCTGAAAGAATTATGGAGGACCTTCTCACCAGTTATATTAAGTGTATAAGTAAAGAGAAAGGTCAAATCAGAACCACCAGTGTCCTCTGCTCAGGCTACACCTGGGCTGCTGGTGTTTATTTACCACATTTAAGGTGAAGTATGGATAGACAATCCTTAGCACACCTAGTCCAAACATTAAACTACTTTGAGTTTTGTGTAGCAATAAGATATTTATATAATTCTTCTTCTATGAATGGCAACCTTTTCTGAGACACCAAATCACCTACTGGATACGTGTAAGCAATTGGATGCATCAGAATGAAGATCTTTTCTGAAGTGTGGGCAACATCTGACCCCAGCATCTGTGTTAATGCACTATGATAAATATAAAGCACTGATACCTCACTTTATGAGGATGGAACTCTGCTTAGCTACAAAATGCCAACTGTTCCTGAGGTGCCAATTGTTTACTACTCAAGAATAGAGTCCGTGTGCACAACAGGACTATACATAATCTGGCAGAGAACCCCTGGACAACACTACAGACACAAGAATTGTTTGACTATCCTCATGCTTATCAGATACAAATACTTCCATTTGTTCTAATGTCTAAGAGTATTCTCATAGAATTGAAGTCTTTTAAATTTGTCTGTTTGGTGTTATCTGTAGTCTGAAAGACTTATTTATAGTGTGAAAAAAGATATCAAATACTAATACTTAAATCATCTGCCAACACTATTATTAATGCCCGATCATGTCACTCCCTGCATCCTCCTAAAAATCCCTATGGCCATTTATTGCAAGCTATTTACCATACCCTGAAAACTCTGGCAGGATCTCTCCATTGCCAAACTCCTCACCTGATATTGTCTCCCCTTCACTATTCTCCAGTTACAAGGGCACTTTATGATATGCCAGGTTCTGTGCCAAGTTCATTAGATGCATTATCTGATTTACCATTCATAATAGCCCTAGGAAAGAGATAATATAATTGACATTTTATAGATAAATAAAGACCCAGAACTAATGCAACTTAGCTAAGGTGACACAAACACTGAGTATTGGAGCCAGATATTTAACCTCTATATACTGATTCAACTCCCAAATGTGTATCTTCCCTGAATTCAGATCATCTATCCACCTGTCTTATTGATATCACCACTTGAATGTCTAACAGAAATAGCAAACATAAACCACTTAATAAATCCAAATTAGGAGTTATGATTTCCTCCTTCCATCCCTATCTTTTCAATTTCAGTCAATGACAATTAAGATCAAAACTTCAAAGTCATCTTATTGCTCTCCTTCCCCTATTCAACTTCTCGGCAGATCATATCTCTGTCCCTAATATAATTTGAATCTGCACACTGTTGTCCGTCTCCATTGTTGCTCCTCTAAACTAAACCATCTTCAACTCATGCCTGTAATCCCAGTGCTTTGGGAGGCCAAGGAAGTAGGATCACTTGAGCCTGGACAATAAAACGAGACCCAGTCCTTAAAAAAAAACAAAAACTAACTGGGTGTGGTGGTGTGCCCCTGTAGCCCCAACTACTTTTCAGGTAGTTTAATTATTTTTTTTTAAAGTTTGCCCTGTGATTTGTGCTTCTGAATTTTTTAAAGAAAATCCTTTCTCACCACCAATATGTAAATAATATGAGGTTTATGCTTTTTCCTTCCAATAGTTCACCTCTTCTTCCTTTTCTTATAATTTAGAAAGACTGTCAGTACTATTTTAAACAGTAGCAGTCATAGTAAGTGTCTTTTCCTTATTCCCAATCTTAAAGGGACCACACATGAGTTTTTCCATAAGTATAGTTTTTATTGTGGGTTTGCAGTATAAAACTATGAGCCAGGCTCGGTGGCTCAGCCTGTAAGCCCAGTACTTTGGGAGACTGAGGTGAGTGGATTGCCTGAGCCCGCGGGTCCGAGACCCGCCTGGGCAACTTGGTGAGACCTCATCTCTACAATAAATCAAAAAACTAGCAGGGCGTGGTAGTGCGTGCCTGTAGTTCCAGCTACTTGGAAGGCTGAGGCAAAAGAATTGCCGGAGCCCAGCAGGTCGAGGCTGCGGTGGCCGGGAGCGGGCACTGCACTCCAGTCAGGGCGACAGAGTGAAAGTCCAACTCAAAAAAATAAAAATAAAATAACTCAACTATGTTAAAGAGAGTCCTTTCGTTTCTTGTATACTGATAAGTTTATCATCAGTAGGTATTAACTTATTTATATTGTATCAGGTGTTTTTTCTATATCAACTGAGGTTATCATTTAATATTTTTACATTTAATAATTTTACTACTAACATGAATTATGTAACTAGATTTTCTGATGTTAACTCATCGCTTCATTCAAAGGATAAAAAGAGATAACTAATATTTTATTTAGGATTTTAAAATCTATGCTCATAAGTAAAATAGACCTATCTTTTTTGTGTATTTTTGTGCGTGCTCTTGCTATCTGCTTATGGAGTCAAGATTACACCAACTCCACAGAATGATCTGGGCAACTCATTTTCTGTGTTCTGTAAGTACTTCTATAAGATAAAAATTGATTGTTTCTTGAAATATTGGTAACATTAATGTATAAAACCATCTGTGCCTGGGATTTGAAGGGATAGTTTGTCGGGCACTATTTCCATTAGTAATCACTGGTATTTACAGGTCTATTTAAATTCTCCACTTCTTATGCCAATTTTGACATCTTATATTTTCTAGGCATTTGTCTATTACATATAGATTTTCAAATGTTATAACTCTTATTATTTTCTAAAATCTTTGCTGAGGCTGATGTTATTTCTGCTTTTTAATTTTGTGTTTTATTTTCACTTTCTTAGTTTTTATTAAGTATAAATTTTATTGAAGTATAACATACATACAGAGAAGTATATATCTTAGGTGTATAGCTCTGTGAATTTTTATGTATCTCTGTGACATACATATCTATGAATAAAAAAGGAGGATTGAGCCTACATATGTACACAAAGATGCATGTATAAAAATTATCACAGCAACACAGTTTATTGTGGACAAAAGTGAAAATAAACCTGGACATTTATCAACTGTAGGCTAGATAAAGAAATGTTAGCATATTTATACTCTGGAATGTTATACAGCAATAAAAAAATGAACTACTACCACATACAAAAATATGGATAAAATACATAAACATAATATTAAGCCAAAGTACAATTACAAGGGAAGACATACTATATAACTGCACTTATAAAATATTCAAAATGTTTTTTAACTTGGGAGGAAGAACAGGGACTGGGAAAAGCATGAGAGAAGATTTTATGGTACTAGTAATGTTCTATAGCTTGATCTGGGTAATGATTACAAAGATGTGTTCACTTTGTAAATATTTAATGAACTATATGTACAGTCATGATTTATGCCCTTTCCTGTGTGAATAATACACTGTAATAAAACATTTATAAAAGAGACCGTGACTATCACAATGGGGTAACTTAAAACCCCAGGAGTACCCCACGCATGGCAAGACCATTTCAAACAAAGTTACTCCAAGAAATTGAAAATAAAGACATTAGCAAAGAGTTACAAGAAAAGTACAAACGAGCAAAAGGGAGTGGGAATATTAAAATTAGGTAAAGTGAAGAGCAAGATTAAAAGTACTAAACAGGATACCGATGAACACTTTGTGATAATTAAAAAGTGCAATAGCCGAGCTTGGTGGCTCAGCCTGTAATCCCGCGCCTTTGGGAGGCTGAGGTAAGTGGATTGCCTGAGCCCGCGGGTTCGAGATCCACCTGGGCAGGCGAGACCTCATCTCTACAATAAAATCAAAAAATTAACCGGGTGTGGTAGCGCACACCTGTAATTCCGGCTCCTCGGAAGGCTGAGGCAGAAGGATCTCCGGAGCCCAGCAGGTCGAGGCTGCGGTGGCCGGGAGCGGCCACTATACTCCAGTCTGGGTGACAGAGTGATACTCCAATTCAAAAAAAATAAAAAATAAAAATAAAAAAATAAAAAGCGCAATATTTATGAAGAAGTTATAACAGTCTTAAGCTTGTTTACACCAAAAGCTTGGGAGTGAAATACATAAAGCAAATATTGTAGAACCTATTTAAAATTAAGTAAGGAGTGAGACATCAATATATTTCTTTCAGAATCAAAGAATATGGTACTCATATAAAAATAAAGCACAGAAGAAATTAAATAGTACATCAAAAAATTCAAGTTAATAAAATAGAATAATTTTAGAATCTTCTACTGTAAAATGTGCAATATTTATATGACCATAAAGCAGTTACAAAAAGCCAATCATACATACCCATAAAAAAGACCTTATAAATTAAAGTTATAAAATAACCTAATAATATTAAGAGCAAATAATAAAATGTTAATAAAAAATAAAAAACTTTAACTACTTGTAAATTAAGAAACACATTTACAATAGCCATTAGATCAAGAAACTCTCAAAGCCAAAATTATAAACTCTATAGAAAGCATTTAAAAGGGAGAACATTTCATGCATAAACTTATGGGACACAGTCAAAGATGTATTCAGATATTTTTTTAAAAAGTCATGATGCCTTTACTGTTTTAAATTTTTTAAGAAACTTGGTGTCTATCTAGCAAATAGAAAATTGGGATTGTCTTGAAATTTAGGAAAAGAAAATTTATAGAGGCCACATTTGAAGTTAAGCAAATTAAAAAACAAAAAATAGCAAAATGATAAGTTAATCCAAATGCTAATATTTCAAAAAAAAATATAACATACATAGCCTGCTGTAAACTTAATAAAGGAAATAGGTAAGTAAAAATATAGAGGATTAGCAATGAGAAAAGAAACAAACTATAATATAGGAGAGTTTAAAAGTTATGAGATAGAATTACATGCAACTCCGTGGCAACAAATTTGCAAATCTAGAAGAAATGGATAATTTCTTAGTAAAATATTAATGACCAAAATTAATCCCAAAAGCAGACATGAAAAACTCTGAGTAGCCCAATTACCTCAGAAGACACTGGAAAGGTCAAAAAGACCTTTCACTAAAAATGTCACTCACTGGTTTTATAGCTAAATCTATCTAACCTTTAAAGAACAACTAGTTTCTATGTTATTTAAATGATTCTAGGCCATACAAAAAAATACAGAAACTCCTGATTCAATTTGCAAAGACTGTACAACTTTTTTTTCTTTTCTTTTTTTTATTTTAATGTTGTGGGTACTTTTTTTTCTTTTCTTTTTTTTATTTTAAAGTTGTGGGTACAGTTAAGGGTTAGGTATACAAATATGCATTGTGCAGGTACCCTTGTTGATGAGGGGTGCCCCCTTTTCCCCAGACAGATATTGACTACTGTTAATCCCACCTCCCTTCCCCTCCCTGTCTCTCCCCAATAGTTTCCCACCACTGTCAATCCTTTTCTTATAGTATTACGATAGTTGTTCAAGGTCCATTTATGAGTGAGAACATGTGATAGATCTTTGTTTCTGTGAGAGATCACTCAGTATTATAAACACTAATTCCATCCAGGTTGCTGTGAAATTCATGATTTTGTTCCTTTTTATGGCTGTGTAATATTCCATTGTGTATATGTACCACATTTTTAAAATCCAGTCCTCTTTTGATGGACAGCATGGTTGATTCCATGATCTTGCTATTGTGAACAATGCTGCGATAAACATACGTGTGCAGGTATCTTTTTTATAGAGTGATTTGAGTTCTTCAGGGTATATTCCCAGTAGGGGGATTGCGGGGTCATATGAAAGGTTGACATTAGTAATGTGCACATTAAAATTTTAAGAATGACACTAAAAGAATATTATTCAAGAGTTTAATTTCTAAGCTATTATAGGTTAAAAAATGGAATGGCGAAGGGTATAAAAGAATCCAGGGGAAAGGGGAACTATCTTTAAAAAGGCACAGAATACATCAAATACCAAACTAACATTTAATGATAAGGAAAAATCACCAACATATCAGTAATATGTAGCAAAAATTACGATAAATGTAAATGAACCAAATGTAACTCTGAAAAGGCAATTATCACAATTTTAAATTAAAAATTTCAACTATATACTATTCATATAGGACACATAAAGTATTACTCTTAATAATAGATGAGAGTGATACCTTATCTGGGTCCTAAGCTTCAGAATCGTGCCAATTGAAATATAGATCTTGGATCAACCAGCAGTGTCACTCAGGGCCTATTAGATATGCTGACTTTCAGGCCCCATCCCAGCCTAAAGATTATAATCTGCATTTTATTGTATTTATTTATTTTTTCAAGAAGAGTTTTAAATTTTTTCTCATAAGTTCAAGCCTCTTTTTAACTCTCCTGCTTAGACCAAAACACTCTCTTATCCAAAGAATCTATTTTTCTTTTTTTTAATGGCATTGATTTAACATTTTAATATTTCTAGATATAAATATCAGTACTTGAGATTCTTGGTAAAGAGTCAACTTTCACTTTCACAGCCTATAATTAACTGATTTTTTAAAACATTTTTATTTTAAAATTGTGGGGTACAGTTAAGGGTTAGGTATACAGATGGGCATCGTTCAGGCACCCTTGTTAATAAGCGGTGTCTCCCCATCCCCAGACAGATATTGACTACCGTTAGTCCCACCTCCCTTCCTCTCCCTCCCCCCATAGTTTCCCACCACTGTTACTCCTTCTTTTATAGTGTTATGGTCGATGTTCAAGGTCCACTATATGAGTGAGAACATGTGATAGATCTTTGTTTCTGTGAGAGATCACTCAGTATTATAGACTCTAGTTCCATCCAGGTTGCTGTGAAATACTGTCCAACTTTAATACAAAACTTTTTTTGTATTAAACTTTTTAAAGAAGGTAAACAGATCACTTATGTTTATGAATAAAACCATTATTTTTAAAAGCTAGCAAATAGAATCTAGAACTGCAACAAAAGAATGCTTTCTTGGTAGCTACTCAAGTATTTAGTGATGGATCAATGAAATAATAAGTATTAGCCTTAAAAAATAGCATGAGGCTGGTCTTAGTGGCTCAACCTGTAATCCCAGCACTTTGGGAGGCTGAGGTGAGTGGATTGCCTGAGCCCACGGGTTCGAGACTTGCCTGAGCAACTTGGTGAGACCTCATCTCTACAATAAATCAAAAATTAGCCAGGCATGGTAGCGTTCGCCTGTAGTTCCAGCTACTTGGAAGGCTGAGGCGGAAGGATCGCTGGAGCCCCGCAGGTAGAGGCTGCAGTGGCCGGGAGCGGCCACTGCACTCCATTCTGAGTGACAGAGTGAGATTTCAACTCAAAAAAAAAAAATAGCATGAATATTTAGAATTTATTCAAAGAATGCAAGAACGGTTATACATTAAGAAGTCCATCAAAGTAACTCATTAGAACAAAGGGAAAATATGTGATATAGTGAAGGTATTGAAGAGTCATTTAATAAAATCAATCATCATTCTTAAAACCTGTAGGTAGGGGGTGAAACTTCCAGAAGGACTGAGTGCAAAGTTCAGCAAATGCTCTTCCCAAAAAACAAAGATAAAACTGGACAAAATCGTCAAACAACTATTTCAAACTCTAGAAATTAACCAATGCATGCAACTAATTGAAAAGCATTATTTATCCCTGGTTGTATTTATTGCTGGGAAAATCTTTTTTGTCTTATATTATATAACAACTTCAGCACTCTTTAATTTGTACTTTTTAGCTTTTTAATTTTGACCTATTTGTATCTTTATATATATTGTAGAAATACTTTATGCCATTTACATGTAATGTAATCATTAATATGGTTAGATTAGAATATAGCTTATTGATATTTGTTTTCCATTTGTCCCATCTATCCTTGTTCCTTTTCTCTTCTTTTCCTGCTTTTTAAAAAAATTTGTATAATTCTATTTAATTCACTATTGACTTATTAAATATATCCTTTTCTTTTGTAGTGGTTGCCCTCTGGTTTATAATATACACTTGCCCTTAGTATCTATGGGGAATTGGTTCCAGGAATCCCTGTAGATACCAAAATCCATCGATGCTCAAGTCTTTTATATAAAATGGTGTAGTATTGGCATATAACCTATACACATTCTCCAATATACTTTAAATCATGCCTAGATTACTTATAATTCCTAAGATAATATAAATGCTATGTAAATAGTGATCACTGTATTGTTTAGGGAATAATGACAAGGAAAAAAGTCTGTACATGTTCAGTACAGATGCAACCATTCTTTTTTTTCCAGATTGTTGAATCCACAGATGTGGAACCCTCATATACAGAGGTCCAGTTTATATCTGTCTTATATATAATTTTATAACACTTCCCATACGTTTAACTCAATAAACATTTATTGAAGGCCTATTAAAACAATGTCCTCCCATTTCTCCTCTCCCTTCCTTTGTGGAATTGTGGTCATGTATTTTCTTTCTATATGTTATAACTGCCCCAATACGTACTTATTCTTTAAACAATTATCTTTTTTTTTTTTTTTTAGAGTTGGAGTCTCACTCTGTTGCCCAGGCTGAAGTGGCACTCAGGGCCACCCTAGTATTGACCCACTGGGTTCCAGTGGTCCTTCCATCTTAGCCTTCCAAGTAACCAGAACTACAGGTGTGCGCTTCTACGCCCAGCTAATTTTTGATTTATTGTAGAGACAAGGTCTCGCAAAGTCGCCCAGGCTGATCTCAACTCGCAGGCTCAGGCAATCCACACATCTCCGCCTCCCAAGGTGCTGGGATTACAGGCCGAGCCACCAAGCTCAGCCTAAACAAGCATCTTTTTTTTTTTCTTTTTAATATTTGGGGTTAGGTATACAAATGTTGATTATGGAGATACCCTTGTTGATGAGGTGTGCCCCTCACCTGCCAATCTCACCCCCCATCCCGACAGTTTCCCACTACTGCCAATCACTTTCTTGTAGTATTATGATAATTGTTCGAGGTCTGCTTATAAGTGAGAACATATGGTACTCTGTTCTTTGTTTCTGTGATAAAACACTGAGTATGATAGACTCTAAATCCATCCAAGTTGCTGCAAAGTTCATATGTTTGTCCTCCTTTATGGCTGCATAATATCCCATTGTGTATATGTACCACATTTTTTTTCCATTCACAAAAATTAACTCTAAATGGATCAAAGACCTAAACATAAAACTGCAAACTATAAGAATTTAGAAAACGCAGGAGACACCCTTATGGAAATTGGAACTGGCAACCAATTCCTGATCAAAACCCTAAGTGCCCATACCATAAGAAATAAGACAAATGGGGCCTCATCAAACTGACAAACTTCTACAAAGCAAAAGAAACCATCAAGAAAGCAGGAAGGCAGCCTACAGAATGAGAAAAAAATATTTGCCAACTGTATATCTGACAAACATCTAGGATGTACAAGGAACTCAAACTGCCAAAAAGAAAAAGTCGAACAGCCCCATTAAAAATTGGGCAAAAGACATGAATAGTCACTTCTCAAAAGAAGATATATGGACAGCCAACAGACACATGAAAAAGTGCTCAGCCTCACTCATCATCAGAGAAATGCAAATCAAAACCACATTGAGATAACACCTAACCCCAGTAAGAATGGCCATCAATAATAAAACAAACAACTGATGCTGGTGAGGATAAGGAGAAAAAAGAACACTTTTACACTGCTGGTGGGAATGCAAACTAGTGCAACCTCTTTGGAAGACAGTATGGAGATTTCTGAAAGAAGTAGGAATTGACCTTCCATAACAATTATCTTTACAGGTTATTTTTAAAGTGAGGGGAAAAATGTATCTATTTACCCACATATTTACCATTTTCAGTGATCTATATTCTTTTGTGTAGATCCAAAATTCTTTTGGTATCATATTCTTTCTACTTTAAACCTGGGCAACGTGGCAAGACCTTATCTCTACAATAAATCAAGAAAAATTAGCTGGGCATGGTGTGTCTGTGGTTCCAGCTAGTTGGAAGGCTGAGGTGGAAGGATCACCTGAGTCTAGCAGGTTGAGGTTGCGGTGGCCGTGAGCAAGCCACTGCACTCCAGCCTGGGTGACAGAGTGAGACTGTGACTCTAATAATAATAATAATAATAATAGGAAGAAGGAGAAGGAGAAGGGGAAGGGGAAGGAGAAAAAGAAAGAACTTTAAACATTTTTTTGTAGCACAGATCTCCTGGCAATACATTCTCTCAGTTTTTCTTTACCTTTTAAAAATATCTTCATTTAGCCTACTTTTTTCTTTTTTTTTTTTGAGTCAGGATTTCACTCTGTCACCCAGGCTGGAGTGCAGTGACATGATCACAGCTCACTGTAGCCTTGAACTTCTGGGCTCAGGTGGTCCTGCTGCCTTGATCTCCCAAGTAGTTGGAGCTACAGACTTGTGCCACCATTCCCAGTTAATTTTTTGATTTTTTGTAGAGATGCGTTCTCACTATGCTGCCTACACTGGTCTCCAACTCCCAGGTTCAAGCAATCCTCCCACCTTGGGCTCCCAAAGTTCTGGGATTTATAGGTATGAGCCATCACACCCAGCCAACATTTTGAAATATACTTTTTGTAGGTTATAGAACTCTAGGTTGACACTTTTTTCTTTCAGTATTTTCTTTTTTTTTTTTTTTCTTGAGTTGGAGTCTCACTCTGTCACCCAGACTAGAGTGCAGTGGCCCCTCCTGGCCACCGCAGCCTCAACCCACTGGGCTCCGGCTATCCTTCCGCCTCAGCCTTCCAAGTAGCTGGAACTACAGGCGTGAGCTACCACGCCCGGCTAATTTTTGATTTATTGCAGAGATGAGGTCTCGCCAAGTTGCCCAGGTGGGTCTCGAACCCGTGGGCTCAGGCAATCCACTCACCTCAGCCTCCCAAAGCACGGGATTACAGGCTGAGCCACGGAGTACGGCTTCTTTCAGTATTTTAAAGACATCACTTCATTACCTTCTGGCTTTGACAAGAAGTCTGCTGTCTTCCTTATTTTTGTTATGCTCTATATATTGTGTCCCTTTCCTCCACACCTGCTTTTATTTTATTTTTTAATTTCTAGTTTTAAAGATGTGGGGTACACATATTACACAGCCATAAAGGAGCACACCTGCGTTTAAGATTTTCTACTTAAAGAGTACTTTTCAACAACTTGATTATGGTGTGCCTTGGTGTGGTGTTCTTTGTATTCCTTTCATCTGTGGTTCATCGGGCTTGTTGTATCTGCAAGTTTAGAGTATCCATCATTTAGACATTATTTCTTCAAAATTTATTTTTTGTGTCATCTTTCATCTTCCAGGGCTCCAATTACATGTATGTTAGGCTTACTAATAATGTCTCACAACACTGATGCCTGTTCCCTGTTTCCTCTTTTTCCCCCCTTTGTGTTTTATTTTAATTTCTAAGGTTGTATCTTTGAAGATCACTGATACTTGTTCTGTGGTGTCTACGTTGCCACAAATCACATTCAGCGTAATTTTCATTTTAGATATTGGATTGAGAAAGTAGGGAAATAGAGCCCAAGTGAGTCATATGGATGTTTTAAATAGGGATATCAGAGAAAAAGTTGCTAATAAAATGAAACTTGAGCAAAGACCTGAAGAAAGTGAAGATATTCAGGTCTTTAGCATTCTCCAAAGCTTTTTAAATTACACCTTTAGTGTTTTTCTCCTTCCCAGTCAGTCTCTTTTTCTAGTATAGCAAGGAGAGCTCTCCATTGTCTTCTGTACGTTCCCTTTTTCTCAAACCCCCTTAACTAGATTCTTTTACATTTTTCCATCTATCTCTATCATGTCTTCCTTTCCAATATTACTGATTCTTTTTGCTCTTTCTCTTGTGGTTTCTGTATCTATAATGGTTTAATTTTGCTCTTCCATTATTTTTAATGCTATGCCTGCTCACTTTTCTTCTCATTTAGTTGTTTCTTAACCTTATATCTGAGAGCTTTTATCTCCTCTTTAGTTCATTATTTCTAGAGACCATATTCTTTTTAATTTATTTGATATCAGGAGGAAACAATACTGTAGCAGGTCTTTAATTGGTGAGTTTTTAAATCTAATTTTGCTTATTGTGTACTTTTTACTTTGGGGCTGCTTTATTATTATCACTCAACTTTGAATGGAGCCGGTTCTCTCTGGACTAGTTACTTATAAAAGCTTATGTGAGAAAAGTTCACGAACTGAGTAGAGACAGACAGTGGCCTAGGTTTAGGACTTTCTTACAATTTTCTACCACATACATGTCTCAAGTGCTATGTTCTCAAGCCACTTTTGTGATAAGCAGGAAGTCTACTCATCTCCTGTATTCCATGGTTTTGTTTAATGGTAATTTAGTGATTGTAATTCTTTATTTCTTCCTTTATTATCATTAGCACTAATTGTCACTTACCTTCTCTCATCTACCCCATCAAACTAACACCCTCTTCTTGTAGAAATGGCCAATGCACTCAGATAACCATTTAGCCCTTCCTCTCCTGTGGTTGTGTGACATCAGCCCAGGTTTGGGATACTTCCACAACCATCTCCACTCCACCAGACCTACTGATACAAGTAAGTCAATGATGGTTTGGCCCTCAGTATGGCCAACTACTCTAAAGAAATCTGTGTGCTCCCCCAGATCTATTAAGGCATATGTCCAGTCCTGCTGTGCTCTCTCTGTTTGGTCCACATATCACTATATTCAACAGCTGCTCTACATAGATGATCATTTCCTGGCAATGCTACTTCTTTTTTTCATTTTCCTCTCTAAGGTTTGTTCTTGTTTGTTATTGCTGGGTTCACAGGGAAGAGTGACATAAAAAGGCTTCCTTCTCATCTTTAATTGGAAGTCTTTATTTTAATTCAACTCAATAAATACGTACTGAATACTTATGAAAAATAAGGTGCCACAATTAGTGCTAAGAAGAGCAAAAAGATAGAGATTTTAAAAATCACAGTAAGTGTTTAAAGACCCCAAATAATCCCATTCTGCTGGAACACAAATACAGGAAAGAAATTCATACCTATCACTATAATGGCAATAGGAGTGTTGTTTCAGCAGAAAGTCTTTGCATCTTTGCCTTAAGTTAAACAGTCCTATTTATGTTCTGGAAACCCTCAGGACCATCCTAATAATAGCAATGCTTGAATGTATTAACAAATGATGCTGAACTATCCAAATAATTATGGTAATTAGCATTCAGCATGTTCTTCAGTAAGAATTTTCATCCAGAGCCATGTGGGCCACTTAATAAAACAGAGTTTCATTTGTTTAAAAAAGACCAAATGTAGGATAAGCAGTTCTCTGGAGTAGCTCCTTTTCTAGTTGAGAGTGTGGCTGTACCCTGCAGACTTAAAGTAATTGTTCTGTGGTAATTGCGGGGGGGGGGGATTTTGGGGTCTCTTCAGGAGGCCAGGTGGAGTACAAAAAAATAAATGGGAGTCAGGGTTTGGGAACCTTGATGATGCTATGGGCAGGGAAATGAATTTAAATACAACAAAGCAAATATTCTCCTTAAATCTGGGGATATTGGCTCCAACAATTCAACTTCAAGAATCCATGGAGTTAAATAGCTTTTCTGTTCTGCCCCAAACATGACAAAAAGTCTACACTTCGAAATAGTATTTGACTCTCAAAGTATTTGATCACTCATTTGCCCCTGCCCTTCCCCCTGATTCCCCCTTCCCTGACTCCTCTGCATGTCCTCAAGAGTCACATTTTGCTCATTGTCTTCTCTCTGGATTCTAAGAGGCCAGTGGAACTCTGACCCACTATTTATAAAACAGATCTGACAAAAGTGAACATTGGGTTCTTTTTCTCTTTCTGAACCTTGTGGGCTTCCTACAGATGGACTAGCTATGGAGTTCTTGATTTGGGGAGGGGATCTGGAATGAAAACGCTTAAGGATTACTGGTCTAACATCAGACTTAGACTTTCAGAAGCATTAGTATATGCCCAAGTCAAATTGGTGATGGGTGGCTCTGGATGGAAAGTAACCATATATTAGCATAATTCTAGAAAATATATTTTCGCCGGGCTCGGTGGCTCAGCCTGTAATCCCGCGCCTTTGGGAGACTGAGGTGAGTGAATTGCCTGAGCCCACGGGTTCGAGATCCGCCTGGGCAGCGAGACCTCATCTCTACAATAAATAAAAAAATCAGCCGGGCATGGTAGTGCATGCCTGTAAATTCCAGCTACTCGGAAGGCTGAGGCGGAAGGATCGCCGGAGCCCGACAGGTCGAGGCTGCGGTGGCCGGGAATGGCCACTGCACTCCGGTCTGGGCGACAGAGTGAGACTCCGACTCAAAAAAAAAAAAAAAGAAAATATATTTTCTTAAGTTGGCAATAAGAATAATTTTGATCCTATTAGGAGAAACACTCGGAAGAAAATGGACAGTTATGCAGCTAAGACCTCTGGGGCAATGGTTTTCTAAAATACAGTCCCCACACAAGCAGCGTCAGCACCATCACCTGGGAACTTGTTTGAAATGCAAATTATCAGGCTCCTCCTTGCATCTACTAGATAGAAATTTTGTGAATGGGGCTCCAACAATTATGTTTAATAAGAATCCAGGTGATTCTGATGTGTGTTAAAGTTTAAGAACCAGTGCACAAAAGAGAGAAGAAAATAATAGCTTAGCCGAGCTCGGTGGCTCAGCCTGTAATCCCACGCCTTTGGGAGGCTGAGGTGAGTGGATTGCCTGAGCCCGCGGGTTTGAGATCCTCCTGGGCAGGCGAGACCTCATCTCTACAATAAAATCAAAAAATCAGCCAGGCGTGGTAGCGCGCGCCTGTAATTCCAGCTACTCGGAAGGCTGAGGCGGAAGGATCGCCAGAGCCCAGCAGGCCGAGGCTGCGGTGGCCGGGAGCGGCCACTGCACTCCAGTCTGGGCGACAGAGTGAGACTCCAACTCAAAAAAGAAAGAAAGAAAGAAAGAAAATAACAGCTCAAGGCATAAAGCAGTGGATCTCAATCCCCCCTCCCCCCTTTTTTCTTTTCTTTTCTTTTTTAGAGGCAGGGTCTCTGTTGCCCAGGGTGAAATGCAGTGGCACAACCATGGCTTACTGCAACTTCGAGCTTCTAGGCTCAAGCAATCCTCCTGTCTCAGCCTACAAGTGCTAGGACTACAGGTCTGCACCACAACACCCAGCTAGTTTTTTAATTTTTGTAGAGCTGAGAACTCATTTTGTTGTCCTGACTGCTCTCAAACTCCTGATTTCAAGCAATCCTTCTGCCTTGGCCTCCCAAAGTGCTGGGATTACAGACATGAGCCACCAATTTATAGCTTGCATCAGAATCACCTGGAGAGCGTACTCAAAGATCACTGATCTTACCCTAAGAATTGTTGATTCAGCAGGGCTAGGGCAAGGAAAATTTGCATTTCTAACAGGTTCCTGGGAGATGCTGATGCTGCTGGTCCAGGAACCACACTTGGAGAACCACCAGTCGACATAAAAGATTTAGGCAAGTAGACATCCATCTCAACAGACTGAAAAGGAGTTTCTAGTCTGAGAGGTGGGGAACAGGAGAAATAATGACTACTTAGACAGGTCAGTGATTTAAATGAAAAAGACTCGGCTTCCTTTGAGCTCTGGGGAGACAGCAAATCCTAGCCAATCGGGGCTTTAAGTTCACTCGCTGACTTTTCTGCTCTCCAGGAGTGAGAGTGGTAGGAAAGTAGAAAGAGTCAATTGTCCAGAATGGGCCAAGCAAACACTATTCAAAGCGGCCTGCATGAACCAGTGCCCAAGGACAACCGTTATGATGGCATGTCAGTAGATAACTACACGAAGAGGTGAACTCCACAGAAAAGATTCTCCTCCTCGCACCAGCTCCCCTGACAACTTAGCACCTCGGAAGCCTCCAGAACTCAACATGAACTGAGGGAAAGTGGGGAAGCCAAGATAGGAGGCCGTGTTATTACCATCTTTCATGGGCTTTTTAGGCTATTGTTAAAGACAGCAATTTTGAAATTTTATTTCAATGATGCTTCGAAGGCATGATTGAGGTCCAGTGTCTCATGATAAACCCTTCATGCTTGCACCTAAAATGACCACCTCAGTTGCCCTACGCACCAAATAGAAATTGTGTTATGAAACATAAAATTACTAATAATGAAGAAACAATTGGTAACATTCAAATGGAGGGACATCATTCCAAACAACAGGCCTATACATTCAAATATGTACTGCATATTAACTATGAAAATGTACCAATCATTTTCTAAATCTGAATAAAAAGGAACATGACTTTGTGAATAGAGGCTTGTGCCTGCTACACTTGATGCTCTCTTCAGAACAGCAATGTCCAGAATAGTGAATTCAAATTCAGCACCTTAAAGAACAGATGCACCAAGAATAAGACTTGTTTACTGTTAGATCTTGGTGGGACCTCCAAAAATGTTAGGTCACACTTCCAGCAGGGCCTCCAGGATATGAGGTCAGGCCCACTGGTGGGTGTGGGTATGAGGCAAAATGTGAACTAAGTTTATTCTAAGTTTTTTGGGGTCCCTCCTTTCATTTACTTTTTCCATTGTGAATAATTTTTTTTTTTTTGAGTTGGAGTCTCACTCTGCCGCCCAGACTGGAGTGCAGTGGCCGCTCCCGGCCACCGCAGCCTCGACCTGCTGGGCTCCGGCGATCCTTCTGCCTCAGCCTTCCAAGTAGCCGGAATTATAGGCATGCACTACCATGCCTGGCTGATTTTTTGATTTATTGTAGAAATGAGGTCTCACTGCCCAGGTGGGTCTCGAACTCGTGGGCTCAGGCAATCCACTCACCTCGCCTCCCAAAGGCGCGGGATTACAGGCTGAGCCACCAAGCCCGGCTCATTGTGAATAATTTAAAACTTTCAAGAATCAGTGGTTGATTTCCTTCTCTAGGCGGTTAATAGAATGTTCTTGGAGTGAGAGGCTGGAGTGTCTAGGGCAGGTGTGGAATATCACAGTCTTGATTTCAGTCTTTCCCAGGGTGATAACAGTCACTGAGTTTACTGCTGACACCTGAGACAGGAAGAGAGGTTTCTTGCAATCCCTTTCAAAGTGACTGTTCTTTGATTTCTCTCCTTGTATGATCTTCCTTGTCCCCGAATTTCTATAGTGCTCACAGCCTAAACCAAACACCATCACACTTGATTTTATCCAGCCTGGTATTATTCACCTGTTGTTTCAAGTACATATCGCTCATCTCCCAGCCCAGGTGTAACCTCCTCAGAGGCAGGAACTGTGTCTTCCGTTACTTTTGCATCCTGAATAGCATTGTACCATGCTGGACCCCTGTAAGCACAGAAGAAACATTTATTTATTTCCAGAATGTAGTGAATGAATGGATGGATGGATGGATGGATGGATGGATGGATGGATGGATGAATAAATCTGCCAATTTAAAAAACAAGCTCCTCTCAGAAACATGTAGATTGGATTTGAGAGAAGCCAAATAACATTTATTTATGAAAAAATGTAAGAATTCTCCATCTGCATATGATGAGATGTTTCATTTGTGTCATTAATAGTTGCCTGCATGTTGCTTTCAACTCCTTGTGAGAGAATTGCTGCGTGCCTCATTATTTATGGCCAAAAATGGTACAGTTATAGACTTACTCATTGCTTATTTCAAGTGAACTGTTAAACTAGCCCAGGCAAGGCTGTGAAATAAGCAAAATCTAGCTCTGCTGTTTCTCTTTAGGACTGTTCATATCCTCATCCTGTCCCCCACTCCGCTTTCCCATCTTCTTAACCAGTAGCAACCAATTAATTACCTAGTAAGAGTTAAATTATTATCCCTCTTTATATTATAGATATAGTTTCTCTTTTATATATTTACTTATGTTTTTCTTTTAGTAAAGGATTCACAAGAGCTTTGAGAATCTAAAGAAATGAATCTCTAATTGTAAACTTTCACATCTTAAATAGACAGTGGGAGATTTAGCAACCAGGTTCCTTAAATCTCCCCTTCCAGCAAGAAACCTATTTACACAATCAGAGTCCAGGGCTGGTAAGACTTACGAAAAGATCCCATTTCTATATGATGTATAAAAACTCAATTTTTTTTTCATTTTGAATAGATATATTCATGCTTTGGGAAATGAATTTAGGCTAATAAAACTCATAAGTCACTGGTTTATAAGTCAGAAAGTAATTTATTAATTTGTTTTTGCTTTTCTTGGTGTTAAAATATTTTTATGTATTCTATTTAAGACATGGGTGTCAAATGTCTGGTAAAAGTGCCAATTATTTCTCCTACCCTGCTCAGGGCAGACATTGCTAATTAAGCATAGCATTCCTTTCTTTTCTAACACGGCGATCCAGACATCCATTGCCATTGACCTGTGCTGGCATGCAAGATGAAACTTTTTCTGCCATTGCTATTTCTTCCGATATCAAGGTACTAGGAAGTAATGTTTTATTAGAATATTGTTTGGCAAGAATAGAATTGGAGCAAATGGCCTATTACAAAAAATACATAGGAAATAAAATAACACAAGTGAAAAGAAATTAGAAATAAGGAATACAAAAGGGATTAGGATGTAAAGATGAGGGAAGGCATATCTATGTAGTTAATGTCATTAGAACTTATGTTTACTGGCATCTGAAGTTTAAGAAGATAAAAAGAAGGAAGGAAGCAAGCAAGAGGGGTAGGAAGGGAAGGAAAGGGAAGAAAAAAGGGAAGGAGGGGGAAGAAGGAAGGAAGGAAGGAAGGAAGGAAGGAAGGAAGGAAGGAAGGAAGGAAGGAAGGAAGGAAGGAAGGAAGGAAAAGGTTTTGGATGGAATGTCACAGGCAAAAGAGCGAGAGACTCGTTAGACAATTTCCTTATTTCTATGACAATGCAGTAATGAACTTCATAATTCACAAGGCTATTGCTTGTACTATCCTTCAGTAAATGCCAAGGGCATAAGACTCAGGCATAATTCAGTAAAGACAGTTCCAGAGTGGGTCAAGATAATATGTTCTAATTTGATCCCAGAAAAAGAAACTAGACTACTGAGAAGTGTGGGTGGGTAATACCAAAGGGAATTTGATAGTTTTGCAGAATATTTTCTAGGCCTGGGATATTACTGCCAGGCCATTACATAGTATTTCTTTCTAATGACTGTAATGCCAAATACTTTGGTAAGTCCTGACAAAATATTCCTCCTCTTCTCTTTTAAGTAGTCTTTAGAGTTTGCCAGAAACTTCTGTCATTGCATTCCCTCATAATATTGCTATGTCCTATATTAAGGCATTTCTGAATTAGTTATGTTTTAAAAGAATTGCTTCTTGCAAACACATGAGACATATTAAATTGACAATGTTTCTCTATTCCACAGTGTGGGACATACTCGTGCTGTGTCCTCTAAGATAGCCATTGTGATTTCAGTCATTTCACAATCCAAAACAGTTCCTTGTACATGTAGGTGCTCAATAAACATGCACTGAATACATGAATATCAAGGACACTGTTGTCTTATTTTTTCCTACATGTTCTAGGTCTTGAGAGGGTTTGTTGGGTAGATAATTTGTATTTGGATAATAATGAATTTGCTTTTTCCTACCAGTATGATATTACTAGTTTTGCCTCCTGAACTCAATATGCGAATACTCAAATGCAAAATGACATGACAGTTTAGCCCGATCGCAGTCATCTCAAGTAAGTGAAAAGCTTTGCAAGATTATGCTTGGCCCTGTTAATTCTGATTTTTGTGTGCTGTTTGATTTTTACTGAGTTTCACTTACAGAGAATGAAAGACACTTTCTGGTCTTGGAAAGTTGTCTTAGCTTGGGAACTTATCCCAGTAATATATATGTGATCCTTACCTCACACCATAAACCAAAATAAATTCCAGAGTGATTTAAGAAATAATTTTAGAAAATGTAATAATAATTTTTTTTTTTAAGTTGGAGTCTCACTCTGTTGCCCAGACTGGAGTGCAGTGGCATACTCACAGTCACCACAGCCTCGACCTGCTGGGTTCAGGCAATTCTTCCACCCTAGCTTTCCAAGTAACTGGAACTACAGGCACACATGTAGTAATAATTTTAAGAACTAAAATAAAATGTAAACAAATATTTATCTTCCTCACATTTGAGAAAGGAGTATTTATCTTTCTTACATTTGAGAAAGGAATCTAAGCATAAATAAAATAAAATATTTTTTAAAATGATAGATTGTTTTACATAAAAGTTATACTCCTTGGCACAAAATTCTGAAGGCAAACAAAAAGAATATATTTTTAATATGTAAATAGCTAATAACCTTCATTTATAAAGCATTTATATAATCAATAAGAAAATTTTAATTCTTCAAAAAAAAGATTGGTAAAGAGGACTGAGAATTTTAAGATATTAAAATAGCCATTAAAAACATTTTTTAATGGTCAGTATTTATAGTAATATACAAATGGAAATTAAAATGAGATACTCAGTTTGATCTATCTCTTACTATATATTTCAAAATAATCATACTAAATTCTGGCAATGGTATTGATTTTCTGGAAAGCTTTTTGGCTGCATATGCCAAAAATCTTTAAAGTTCCCGAACAGGGCAATGTCGTATTCCTCACATTATTTTCATCACATTATTTATGATGGCCAAAAACTGTGGGGAAAAAAAGATGTCTAAAGAGAAATAAAACAGTTAAAATAATTAAAACATGTAGTGAAAGAAATTTTGAAATCATGAGAAAATTTCTATGAAATAATGTTAAGTAAAAAAAGATGCATAGCTTTGTATGCAGTACAATTCCAGTTACTTAAGACCTATGTATTACATATACAAAAAAAAATTTAGAAGGAAATATACCAGAATAGTAAAATATTAACTCTGGGTTATACTCATGTAATGATTTTTTTCTTCTTTGTACTTTTTCCTTATTTTCCAAATTTTCTACAATTATCACATATTATTCCTACGTGTTTTAAAAAGTAGCATATGAAATAAAAAATGGAATGCTTGCTCAAAACGACAGATTCTAGAACGTTCCCATGTAAACATTCAGTTTTTTCTTCTTTTTTTTTTGAGTTGGAGTCTCACTCTGTCACCCAGACTGGAGTGCAGTGGCCGCTCCCAGCCACCGCAGCCTCGACCTGCTGGGCTCCGGCGATCCTTCCGCCTCAGCCTTCCAAGTAACCGGAATTACAGGCATGCGCTACCACACCCGGCTGATTTTTTGATTTATTGTAGAGATGAGGTCTCGCTGCCCAGGCGGGTCTCGAACCCGCGGGCTCAGGCAATCCACTCACCTCAGCCTCCCAAAGGCGTGGGATTACAGGCTGAGCCACCAAGCCCAACCATTCAGCTTTGTCTAGTGGACTTCTCTAGCAGTGCATTTTCTGAGTCCTGTGGTCTGGTGCTGTGTTGTGTCCTTAAGCTGTTCTCAGCTTACCTCCCTAAGAGCCAGTACACTTCAGAGATGGATGATGTAATTCCTTACGACTATACCTAAAAATGACTAAAATCCAGGTCAAACCTGATGGGTGGGATGTGTGGCTTGTAGTAAGGAAAAAAAGACAGCATGTCTCAAAGAAGTATCCAAATCCAAAGGTGTCGCCTTCAGACTTCAGAAGCAAACTCTCTGCTCTGTGCAGTCTCCCCTAGAAGTCTTCCTTTCATTCCCTGGGGGGTTAGGAGTGCCTCTTCTGGATTCTTGTGTTGTCCTTACTTGACCTCAGCATTTATTTCATTGTATTGAAATAATCTGTTCACATGCCTGCCCCTTCTCTCTCTCCATGCCCAGCCCCGACAGGGCTATGAATTTCTTCTGCACAAGCTTCTCTGCTTTACTCACCTCTGTAGCCTCAGAATACAGCACTGGACAGTCAGACAGATATTTCTTGCCCCCATTAGTTCATCTGAAGCTTGACCTTAAAAATATATTCAAAAGAGAAGTGAAAATATTAATCTCTTGAACCAGTGAATGGTGCAGAATCCTGCCTGATTCCTCAACTCAGCATGGCAAGTCACACATATACAAAATTGGCGGTTTCAGATTTTTCTGCCCACATGTGGCAGTATGAAACCCAACCCTGTGTTATTAACACATGTTCTCTTACAATGTTCCCTGTCCATCAACAGATTAAGCAGTATCTTAAATACGTAAGCCTTTCATTTAATAACTTTGCTTGGAAACGACCACGTCAGAGCATGAAATAGAATTGAAAATTTCTTGTTTCACTGAAACTGGACCAACATTTACTTCACACACTAACTGCCGGTCATGTGCCCCTGTTTGCTGTGTCTCTGATTTGTTCAGCCAGAGGTGAAGACAAACTCTGCATCCTGCAGGATTCCTGGGAGTCTCTTCAAGCTGATCAAAGCCTTCTACCTGGGACTTGCCTATATTGAAGTATCAATGTCATTTGCTCTGTTAGGAAACCTTCCCAAGACTTGTCCAACTGGAGAATTAGCATCCTTAAGGGGCCCTCTGCTCTGAGAAGCATCGCCTGATGACATCCTCCTTTGAGTCCCCACTAACTTTCTATGAACTTCTTCCCATGTCTGTTTTTCTCACTAGATTTTAAGTTCCTTGAGGGCAGGGTTAACACAGTAAGTCCCCTACATACAAACATTTTCTGATCCAAGAGCGTGTTCATAAGTCCAATTTGACTGTAAGCCTAACAAAGTTAGCCTACCTACCCAACTACCACAATTGGCTATACTGTATTTTAATATCATATTATACTTTAATGGACTTACAATACTTTTCACACAATTAATACATAAGCAAATATATAGTACAGTAAAGTACATAAAAACACAACCACTTGTAGAAGATGCACTCATGTGACAATGTGTCAGACACATGTACTAACATGTGATTGGATGTGAGAACACACGTTGCATCTTTGAAAGTTCACGACTTCAAAGTTCATATGTAGGAGACTTACTGTGCTTCATGTATTTTTGTAGCACAAGTGACTAACACAGTGCCTGAAAAACAACCAGTCAATAACAAATTAAATTGAACTGCTGGGGGGTGGGGAATAGATGTTTTTAGACATTTGTTAGGTTTTTAGAATCACGAATCACTCTGGAAGTTATAGCCACTTCTAAACAGAATTCTAAGCTGCTTCTAGGTTGTAGAAATCTTGGTCATAGTTCTATCACTTTACTATCTTTATATGCTAGCAAGTTAATATCTCTTCTGCCTCAGTTTTTTGATCTATGAAAGGGGAGTGATAATAACTGTATTGTTGCTAGGATTAAATGAAATTACATTTTCCTGACATATAGTAGAAGGTTAGTACTCTCTCAGCTATGTGTAGACTTTCCCCCATGTCTACCAGAACAAGTTTTCCCACCAAAGCTTTTCTCTTCTCCTTAGGAATCTTATGTTTTTCCATCAGACCCCATGATCCTCTAGGGCATGGGTCAACAAGCATTTTTTGTAAAAGGTTGGATATTAGATATTTTAGGCTTTGCAGACCAGAGGGTCTCTGTTGCATATTCTTTTTTGTTTTTACTGTTGTTGTTGTTTTGTTTTTGTTTCTTTACAATCTTTTAAAATGTAAAACCATTTTTAGCTCATGGGCTATACAAAGCAAGCCTCCAGCCAGATTGGACCCGTAACCTATAGTTTACTAAACCCTGCTGTAGAGCAGTGGTTCTCAAAGTGTGGTCCCCTGACCAGCAGCATCAACATCTTTTGGGAACTCATTAAAAGGTGCAAATTCTTGGACCCCACCCCAAACCTACTGAATCAGGTTGGTCTAAAGTCAGTCCTAGCAATCTGTGTTGTAATAAGCACTCCAGGAGATTTTCAAGCAAATGGTCAACTTTGGCTGCATTTAGAATCAACTGGAAAGCTTTAAACCATTTCAAGACCCAGACTTCATCCTATCCCAGATCAGAGACTCAGGTGAGCACTAGTGTTGTTTGAAATCCTGTAAGTTATTCAGTGTGAAGCTATAGTTGAGAACCACTGGTATAAATCTGGAAGATAACTTTGCATCTGCAAAGAAAGATTTAGTGCTAATAATATTGTCAGGGTATACGATACTTGAGAATTTTCTTGTTTTGATAATTTTTTTTTTTTTTTTTTGAGTTGGAGTCTCACTCTGTCGCCCAGACTGGAGTGCAGTGGCCGCTCCCAGCCACCGCAGCCTCGACCTGCTGGGCTCTGGCGATCCTTCCGCCTCAGCCTTCCAAGTAGCCAGAATTATAGGCATGCACTACCACGCCCGGCTGATTTTTTGATTTATTGTAGAGATGAGGTCTCGCCTACCCAGGCGGGTCTCGAACCCGCGGGCTCAGGCAATCCACTAACCTCAGCCTCCCAAAGGCGCAGGATTACAGGCTGAGCCACCGAGCCCAGCTTGATAATTTTGTAAAGGAATCTCACTGCAACTGATTAAACAAAGGACAGCTATAAAGTATTACATATAAAGCACCGTGTTAGGCATACTGGAAATATTTTTCAAAGCATACTTATATTGTCCCATCTACCTCTGAGAAATTTGCAAAAGTTTCCATTTCAAAAAAAGCTCATAATTTCAGTTTTGAAAGGAAGGACCAATTCAAGAAATACACCCAAATTTCCTTTTTCATTGATAGTAAGCCTGAAAGACATCTTCACTGGTCACCATTAATAAAAGGTCTGGGTTCCATAATCCATCATCCAGATGGAGTAAGTTATAGGCTGGTTCATTCTTGTTGCAAAAGTACATTTCTCCTATAAATATTCTTTGGAAAAGCCCTCGTATGGTTTTATATGGGTAGGATAGTTCTGGAGTGCCACATTTGACAGATGACATCAGCTAGCCTGCTTAGCCATAAACCATTTTAGAACTCTTATGCATAATTTGGCTTCAGGTCAAGGTGGTGTAATATGAACCAGCAGAATATACAGCACAGTGTGTCCTTAGTGGCTCTCCTAAAGATCAGCAAGACTCATTCCTGTAAGAGAAACTAATCTGTGAAGCAAGGTCAAGTCCAGTGGTCATCAGAGAAGATCCCATACCTGGAGTTGCTCCTTGCCTGGAGGTGCTCCTGCCTTGTGCCTCTCTGTGGCAGACACTTCAGCTGCCTACTTTATACACATTCTCTCCACCACCGACTACTGTCCCATCTTCTTTATTAAAGGTATTCCCATTTTTCTCCGAAGTCAGACAGCCATATTCATCAGGGGAGGCTGGCTTTCTCCCCATCCCAGGACTTGAATCTTGATAGTTAGACAAATCATGGTAATTCCATTTCCTTTTGCCAGTGGTCGCTTCAAGAATAAGCATGTGACCCATAATTCAGGCCAATGAAACCTCAGAGGAAGTCTTCAGGGAAAGAATCTGGAAAGTTCTCTGTGTTGTTCAAAAAGATGCAAAGAAAGATGTTTGTCCTTAGCTCGCCAGATATAGTTTTGTGTGGATGTGATGCTTAGAGCTGTTGTAGCCATCTTGAAACCATGAGGGAGTATACCTGGAGCCAAAAGTCAACCCAGTGAGGGTAACAGAAAGGTGGTTTAGAAGTCATGTTCTCCAGAGAAAAGAGATTTATTATGGAAACTGGTTAACATAATTATGGAGGCCTAAAAGCTCCAAATTTCCTGATGGCAAGCTGGAAAACTGGGAAAGCCGATGATGTGACTCCTATTCAAAAGTCGATAGCCTGAGAACCAAGGGGATCGCAGATACACAACCCAGAGTCAGAAGGTGTGAGAACTGAGAGCTCTGAAGAAGAAAGGCAGAAGAGGATGCTGTCTCAGATCAAGAGAGAAAGAATTTTACCTTCCCCCACCTTTTTGCTCTATTCAAGCAGGCATTCAATAGATTGGATGATACCTACCACGCAACAGCAGATCTCTACTTAGAGCCTTGAATCAAATATTCATCTCCTTCAGGAACACCCTTAGAGTCACACTCAAAAATAATGTTTCTCCACTCATCTGGTATCCTTTAACGAGTCAAGTTGACACAAAAAAATAACCAATGCAGATGGGAAGAATCTGAATCCCCAATGGACTTGGAGATGCTGACCTCCAGACTTTATGTTATGTGAGATAATCAATGTCCTTAACATTTAAGCCACTTCTGGTGGATTTTCTGTTCTTTTAGCCAAAAGCATACTAACTAAAACATCTGTTCTTTTAGCCAAAAGCATACTAACTAAAACAACAAATTATTTCAAATGTGAAAGATTTCCCGCATTATAGTTAGTGTCTGATTACTCTAAGAGCATGCATTATTAGTACTAGGGATTTTTCTGTTGGGAGAAAGATGCTTTTACTCACTTCTTTTTTAGTTTTCTTTCTTACCGAGATAGCTCATCTTCACCACAAGGTAGTTTTTATCTACCACTTTTATTTAGGAAGACCTGATTGAGCTACTAACTCTGATATTATTACATCAGCCTAAAACAGAATGATAGTCCCATCCACACCAGACATGAACACAGTGAAGGACTGCCCTTACCATACAGGTGCTGGCATTTTTGTTATTTGTTTGTTATTGTTAACATCAACATTTTCTTTTTTTAAATATATAATCAATATTTTTTATTATGATATTGTGGGGTACAGTTAAGGGTTAGGTATACAAATACGTTTCATTCAGTCACCCTTGTTGATAAGAGGTGTTTCCCCATCCCCAGACAGATATTTGCTACTGTTAATCCCATCTCCCTCCCCCCCATAGTTCCCACCACTGTCAGTCATTTTGTTATAGTATTATATTGGATGTTCAAGGTCCACTATATGAGTGAGAACATGTGATACTCGGATCTTTGTTTCTGTGAGAGGTCACTCAGTATTATAGACTCTAGTTCCATCCAGGAACATCAACATTTTCATCACCATCAATCTGAGCTCCCCAAAAGCTTCTCTCTATGCCCCGTGCTTCACACATAAGTATTTAATAAATGTTTGTTGTATGAATGCATAAGTAAGCTCTCTTTGCAAGTAGAAAGTCAAGGAGGATTTAGAGAACCGGAAGATATTTATGGCTCTATTTTTGAGATAGAAGCCCCAATACTAACTAGCTTTTCTCTGCCACATATAGTTAGAACCAAAAAGTGGTGGGATTGCAGTAGTGGGAAACTGCCAGGGGAAGAGGAAGGAAACCTCATCAACAAGGGTAACTGCATAGTGAACATTTGTATGCCTAACCCCGAATTGTACTTCACATCTTTAAAATAAAAAATGTTTTTAAAAAGTGGAAAGTATTGTAGCTCCCTTTTTAAGAATGAAGTGCCCCCTCTTCCTTTCTTTTGGTCTGATTCTCATGCTTGCTGTCTCTGGAAGCTTCCAAATCTAAGTGATCTGATCCTGTGAACATTTTAAAAATAGATAGTTTCATGTCTGCACGAAGATTTTTATTTGAAGCCCAAAGAATTCCATCACTGCTGGTTACAAGTCTCTGATGCATTGGGAGTGTGTGTGTGTGTGTACGCGCGCTCGTGCGTGCGCACGCACGTTCTTGCACACACACGCATTTAGAGAGGGTTATGCGTAATAGTTCTATAGTAACTAGCTTATTGGACAACTTCAAAGGCATGAGACTGTGTCTAACATTGATTTGAAGCAGTGCCCTGGTTGGAAATATTTCATTGAGCAGACTGACTTTGGTAGCTCGGGTAAAGAAAAGATTGGCTTTGTTCACCTTCCTGTGTGTCCTCCCCCCTGCTACCACCACTCCCACCCCCCATCATTCCCAGAAGGATAGATCTGTGACATTCAGGGTGAGTGTGGGCTCAGAAGGAAATGTCCTCCTGCTTTCTTGTGGAAACTTTGTCATCTGTCTCAGAGAAGGGAGACTGCTTCATGCTAAGATTAAACGTGTCCAGAACCAGATCCTACTCACTGAGAGAGATTGAATGACCCCAATGGAGAGAAAGGAGCGTCATGCTGAGGCCAGGTTTCTCTGAAGGTAATCCTTGGAAATGAATTCCTCAGCGGACAGCACTTCTGAATAGTTCTGTGAAGGAGGAGAGTATGCGAGAGCAAAGGAAACGTGTGTATTTAATGCGCTTCCTGCAGTGCCTGGTCCTGCATACAGGAATATAAAAATTATTGGATGAATACCAATGATTAGTAGCAATCTCTCCACAGCAAATTTGCTTGGATTGCTACCTAACACTTACTTAATGTTTCCTTATGAAATAGTGACTTGCTTATATGTCTGTCTCTTCCATTAAATTATAAGTGTCTTGAAACCTGGTCCATGTTTCAAGTCGTCTTTGAACCCCTGTGCCTAAAATACTTACAGTAGCAGACACAGTAAATATTTTGAAGTGGAACTAAATCATTATGTAATAGTGACAAGGCCCAGACTCAGTCATTTGACAGATATTTACTAAGCCTAGAAGAAATAAGGCAGAGACTGTAAATAAAGGTGTTTTGCTTATATAATGAGAAGAGTCTGGGACTTGGAATCAGATAGACCATGCTTCAAATCCCAGCTTTTTGCCACGCACTGATTGTTCTAATTTGAATTAGTCTTAGCCTCACTGAACCCCAGTTTCATCTTCTGTAAAATGGGGTTAACAACAAATTTCTCAGTGGATTGATGGGAAGCTTAAATGAGGTGATGTTATGGGTTGAATAGTGCCCTCCCCCACTAATTCATATGTTTAGCTTCTAACCCACATTACTTAGAATTTGGCCTTATTTGGAAATAGAGTCATTGCAGATGTAATTAAGATAAGGTCACACTGAAGAGGGGTGTCCACCCTGCCACAGTATGACCAGTGCCCTTATAAAAAGGGAAAATTTGGAGACAGAAGCACACAGGGAGAACACCATGTGAAGATTAAGGCAGAGATCAGAGTGATATTGCTATAAGCCAAGGAATACCAAAGATTATTGGCAAACCACCAGAAGCCAGTGGAGGAAGGCACAGTACACACTCTTCCTCGCAGCCCCCAGAAGGACCCACATCAACCGTGCCAGCAACTTGATCTTGGCCCCTCGGCCTCTAGAACTGTGAGACAATCCATTTCTGGAGTTGAAACCACTCTTTGTGGTACTTTGCTCCATCCATTCTAGCCAACGAAACAGGTGGCATCACTAGTATAGTGAGGGCAGTGCCTGGAGTAACAAGCATTACAAATTTGTACGTATTATTCTCTCTTTCTAATTTCAGATTTTTCTTGAATTTTATGTTTAAGAATGACTTTGGCAGAAGTAAGCATTTGATGATGATGGGAACATTTGAAAGCCACAGTAAGTGGTGATATAACGATTTATGTTGGGAAAGTAGATATTGGCTAAAACAAGGCCGAACACATGTAAAGATAAGACATTCGGAGGGCATATGCTACATGGTTTGAGAGAAATATCCCTCTTGAAAGAACCACATTTTCTGTAAATCATTAAAAGTTTATTTTTTATAGTATTTTTCTCCTTAAAGCTAGAAGTAATGACAACTGATTGTCGTGTTAATGTTATATCCTTCAACCAAAAATAAAATCAAACAAAGTATGGATGTCCACAAAAGTTTCTTTTTTGTTTCCCCCTGAAACAAGGTCTCTCTCTGTTGCCCAGGCTGAAGTGCAGTGTTGTTGTCACAGTTCGCCGCAGCCTCAAACTCCTGGGATTGAGTAATCCTCCCACCTTGGCCTCCCCAAGTGCTGGGATTACAGGTATAAGCCACCTTGCCTGGCCAAGAGTTTACTTTTTTTATAGGTTGGGAATAAAACCTCTATTGCTTTGATGAGAAAAATACAGTAATTCTTCCCCTATTTCTCTAGAGAACAAAGGACCTCTCTTCTCATGTCCAAACCTAAAAGCTGTGAACCATTCATAACCATTCATTCATCCAGCATAAGGTTTCGAGTGGGCTTTTTACTCCATTATACTGCTGCAGGTTTAGGTACTGTGATCTCCCTCTTGAGAAACTCTCCAACTAGTGAGAGGCAGGGAGGAATACCTACCGTCACACAGAGGGAAAAGAACACCAAGAGAGCAGGACCATGAGCCTGGACAAGCAATTCTGCCTGAGAAAAAAAAGTGGAACTTCACAAGGGCGGGATGCTTAGCAGAATTCCATCTTCAAGGGTGAGCTGGAGTTTGTCTAAGTGGTACAGAAAGCACAGGTGAGAAAGGTGCTGAGTTTAACATAGGAGTCAAGCCAGGGCTTCTTCCTGGAAAAGAGCTCTGAACTGAGATTTGAAGAAGGAGGATGAATGGAACCCCACAGTGAAAGGAAAATAGTTCAAGTGCCTTCTTATAGGTGCACTACAAAGGCCAGGCAGGGAGACATGGAAGATGAAGCTGGAGCTATGGGCCTCTAGCAAGATCATGAAAGGCCTTATTGGCCTGTCTAGGCAGCCTGGATTTTATCCTTTTGGCAGTCAGTAATTTTTTTAAATTGTGGTAAATTGTACATGATATTTTATACCATTTACCATTTTAGCTATTTTTGAGTATGCAATTCAATGGCATTCAGTATATTCACGATATCATACAACCCGAACCACTATCTATTCCAGAACTTTTTCATCACCCCAAACAGAAACCCTACTTATGAAAGACTGCATCTCCATTCTTCTCTCCTGCTCTGTGACATTCTTCTCTCCAGCTCTGGTGACTGTTGTTCTACTTTTTGTCTATTCTAAATTTGCCTATTCTAGGAACTTTGTATAAGTGGAAATATACAATATTTGTCATTTAATGTCTGGTTTAGCTCACCTCACATAATGTTTTTGAGGATCATGCGTTTATAGCATGTACAAGAACTTCACTCTTTTTAAAAGCTAAATATTAATTTATATTATATATGTTTCACATTTTGTTAATGCATTCATCTGTTGATAGACATTGGGTTGTTTTTACCCTTTGGCTATTGTGAATAGTGTTGCTAAGAACATTGGTGTACAAGTGTCTGTTTAAGTCCCTGCTTTCAATTTTTTGGAGGTATATACCTAGAAGTGGATAAATAAATCGTATGGTAATTCTATATTTAACTTTTTGAGATACAGTCAAGCTGTTTTACACAGCAGCTGCTCCAGTTTACATTCTCAAAAGTAATACGCAAGAGTTCCAATTTCTCCATATCCTTGCCAACACTTGGTATACTCTGTCTTTGTTTTTTGGTGGTTGAGGGGTTGGTTTAATAGTAGCTATCCTAATGGGGGTGAGGTAGTTTGTAACTGGTTTTGATTTGCATTTCCCTACTGATTAGATTTAAGCATGTGTTTAATGTGTTTGTTGGGTGTTTATATATGTCCTTTGATGAGATGTCTCAAATCCTTTGCCCATTTTCAAACTGGCAAATTTGAAATTTGGGCTACTCAGGAAAATATTGCCTTAATTTACAGTTGACAACCTAAATTAAATTAGTGTTTGACACAGTCTAGCCTAGATGTGTCGACTCTTGTAGTAGAAAGATTTACTTGAGCCTGCTCTGCATCCTCCCTTCCCACCTCCCTTTACACTAGAATCAGTTCTTATAAAAGTATCTTCTGTGATTTGCTGCTGCTGACAATTCCTAAAATCCTTTTAAGAGGGAAATGGGATAGTAAATAAATGTAAAAAAATAAGCCCAGCTTCAAATTTGGATTGCAACTTACCAGCTTTGAGACTTACGAATAAGTGACCTAAAAAGTCCATGTCCTCATCTGTTAAATGAGTGTAATAACACCTTCCTCACAAAGATGCTGTTGGATACATGGAAATGATTCAGGCCAGAGGCCTGCAAAGAGCCTCAGGACACATAAGCTGCTGTAGTAGTTGCTACTCCACCTCTGTATCCAATGGCATTTGGAAAGCAGGGTGACACAACAGTGAAGGCAATATGTATCCTTTCCCTAGTGAGCATGACAGAAGAGTCATAGCCCTGCAATCAGAAAACCCTGGGTTTAAATCCCAAATCTCAGGTTGACTAGCTTGATGGCCTCTTCTGCTAAGACCTGAGAGGAGGTGACAGCAGGCCAGCCCCAGTGGTGAAGGGAACATTTATCATTGTCTTTTGCATTTAATCTGATTTCAGAGATATTACATCCAGTGCAAGTGGCAGCTACACTCATTTCGAGCCCAGATCTACAGAATCAGCTCTGAATCCACCACCCAAAGGAACATGGTAGCCAACCTGGAGGATGCTCAGCACTGTACCCAGAATGTCCATGTTGCTGAATAATAGCTTGTTGGCCACTCTAAACCTCAGGCAAACCCAGGGGAAAGCGGGTTACAGCTGTCCTGCTGACGGTGCTTCACAAGGTGGCTTCCTGACAGTCTCTTTCTGCCAACAAAAGGTCACTCTTTTGTAGCTGAGATTTAAATGACTTTGATATTGTCGACTTAAGTACAGTAAGCATTTTCTACCCCGTGAGTTTGGTTAGCAATAGTAATGTCAAGCATTTAAAGGTGGTGTACCTCATGTAACTATATTTCTGCAGGGAAACATTAAAGGAAGATCTATCTACATATATGAGGGGAAAGATTAAAAAATTATAGTTTAAAACTGTAGGATTTTAATATTTCTGAAATAAGCTAATCCAAGCTTTCAAGAACATATGACACTGCCCCTCTCCCCACAAAAAGTCAATATGGCACTTTTATGATTTTTTAAAAATACTCTTACTAATACTCATTAGCTTGTCACTGTATTTTGTCTGCCTTCAAAAGAGTTACATGCAGTTGAGACTACTAGTCACAAATAAATGTGTTCCACACGTGACCTATACATGTTTAATATTTAAGAAGTGTGGCTGGGTGTGGTGGCCCATCCCTGTAACCCCAGCACTTTAGGAGGCCAAGGCAAGAGGATTGCTTGAACCCAGGAGATGGAGACCAGTTTAGGCAACATAGTGAGACCTCATCTCTACAGAAAATTTAAAAACTAGCTGGGCATGGCAGCATATACCTGTGGTCCCAGCTACTCCAGCGGCAGAGGTAGGAGGATTACCTGAGCTCAGAAAGTCAAGGCTGTGGTGAGCCATGATCACGTCACAGCATTCCAGTCTGGGCAACAGAGGGAGAACCAGACCAAAAAAAGAAAGAAAAAAGGAAGAGAAATTAAATTAGCGGCTGACATTACAAACTGGAGGATTTAATGTAAAAATCCATATTTCTGGCCTCTCTTGATAATGCACATGAGATTCACCTTTGCAAATGTCAGTGACCACCTGCAGCTGAGGAGGTGACTGTCCCTGCAGATAGAAGCACTCTATGCACCTCAGTCTCCACCTAGCCTGCCCTATTGCTCGTTACTTTCAAGCCCTAGAGGCATGTGAGTAAGAGACACATATCACACATATTCCACACCATTTTGTGTACAAATAGCCAAGTAACAAGTGTTTATAAAGCACCTACTAAATGTCTATTGCAGTCCTGGTTGCTCTTCAAATAGGAAAATAAGGACAATTTTAAGAAATTAGGAAAATTCCAAAATTAGGAAAGCAACTTATCTATACCCAAGGCACTTGTGGTCTAGTTCTATGCCACCCAATACAATATCCCCTAGCCACATGGGTCTCCTGAGCATTGGAAATATAGATAGTCTGAATTAAGATGTGCTTGAGTGTAAAATGCACACTTGCTTTTAATGACATAATACAAGAAAGACTCAAATATATCATGAATAATTTTTATATTGATTCCATGTTGAAATGATGATATTTAGATATATTGGGTTATTTGCAATCTATTATTAAAAGTAATTTCGTCTGTCTCCTTTTAGTTTCCAATGTAGCTACTAGAAAATTTAAAATTACATATGTGGTTCACGTTATATTTCTATTGGATAGCACTGGTCTCATTGGTGAATGTGTGTTCAGCAGAAATTTACTCAAACTCCCAGAAGTTGGGGTGAAATATGCACCTTAATGGAAATGGAACATGAATCTGAATAGGTGAAATGTGACTAGATCTGTGTCTCTTATGTCTTAGAACCTGGAACTGCAACCGGGTGTCTGCTCTTTAATCCTGTTCTGACCTTTTCCTTCTGCCTTAGCTGACACTCCTTGCTGGGGAGGATGATGGGGTGAAGAGAGAAGAGGGAGAGGCAGCAAGGCTTAGAATTTCAAAACTGCTGGGAAGCTGTGTTTGCTGAGGTCTTCTGAGAAGCAAATGCCAAGACGAGACTACATAAATGTGCAAGGATTTTATTAGGGGAAATGCTTGTGGGAGAGAAAATAGGGAGGGACCCAAGGAAGGCTGAGAACACACATCTGAGCCTTCATAAAGGAGAGAGGGAAAAAAAGTTGGGCGGAAGCGTTCTAGGCTACCCAGCAGGTTCAGCAAAGCATGGAAGAGACCTGGCACAATGTCAGAGGAACCCCGTGTCCCCCAGGGATGGGCCTGTCTTAGTATCTCTGATGCATCCAGTCATGGCTGGAAATGGCCTTTAGAAGTGTAGCCTCTGTACCAGAACAGCAATGGGTTTCATAGTGCAGTAGCCCGGACACCAGGCCAGGGTGTTCTCTCTAGTTGGAGGTCTACTAATATATGCTCGTGGCTGCCACAAAAACCATCACTGATATCTTATGATCAATCAGAAAAACATGGCCAGACTGTTTCCTGCAAGAGAGCAAAGGCTTAAAAAGTCACCCTTAGAATGCCAGCATCTTTACCTGCCCACCTAGGTCTTATGGTCCCTCCTTTAATTATTTGCTATGACTCTGCTCTGAAAACTCTATATAAACAAATATCTAAGATCTTTTTTAAAAAGAGCAAACCCAAGAGATACTAATTATAATATAAGTTAAAATGCTGAATGAGCTTGCAGTAAGCAGAATAAGGATTTGAACTAAAAATCTTAAAGGTTGCTTCCAACTCCAACAACTATAATTCTCTATTTTGGGGGAAAGACTCTTAAAGGAGTCAACTCCTTTTTCAATACTCCTTTTCTCTGTCTATAAAAGTAAAATATAATCTTTGTGGAAACTTTGAAAAATAGGGAAAATATATTTTAAAAGGAAATCACTCCAAATCCTACCACACAGAAATTACCATTATTAACATTTTCTCATTTTTCAAATAATACTTATCTATATATACTTTGTTTACTTATATTTTACAGATGTGGACTACAATTCAGGATTAGGTATACAAGTGGACATTGTACAAGTAAAGTTTGGGTCTCCCTTTGTTCCCCACTTTGCCTGGTATGAGATCAGGTACACTTATTGATGTTGTGTGTCTCCCCACCCTCCCTTTGCAGTTTCAGGTTACTACCCATCCCTTTCTTATAGTATTATGATAAATGTTTAGGGTCTGCTAATGAGTGAGAACATGTGGTACTCAGTTCATTTCTGTGATAGATCACTGAGTGTTATAGATTCTAAACCCATCCAAGTTGCTGCAAAGTCCATAATTTTGTCCTTTTTTATGACTGTGTAATATTCCATCATGTATATGTACTGTCTTATGTATGATCAGAGTATACATACATTTTACATGATCTTTTATTGTAAAATCTATCATAAACATTTCCCCATATAAGTAAAAACTTCTTAACAGAATATATTTTAGTGTACATCTCTGATTATTTCCTTACAGGAAATTCCTAGAAGACTAATAATTGTTAGGGCAAAGAAAATAAAACTTCTAATGCTTTTGATTTATATAGTGATAAATTACTTTATCAGTGGGGTAGGAGAATGTCTGTTTTTCTAAATCTTCTTCAAATCTAGAAATAACACTTTAAAAAAACTTTGTCAGTTGAGTAAATAGAAAATGGTATCATATTTTAATATATTTCCTTTCATTACTAGTAATATCGAATCTTTTCATTTATTTTGTTGGTAATTTATGTTTCCTCTTCTGTGAATTATTTCTTCATATCCTTGACTAGTCTTCTATTAAATTGGTATTTTTTAAATGATTTATGGGGCTGTTGATATGTTGCATGAACTATTTATCTGTCAAATCTATTGCAAATATTATCCCAATGTGTCATTTATTTTTCACTTTTGTTTATAATGTTTTTCTGATATATAATTGTTTTTTGTATTTACAACTGGCAATCTTTTATAATTTCTGCTTAGTTAAGGCTTGCTTATTTCAAGATTATATAAAAATTCCCCAGTATTTTTTCTTCTACTAAAAAGAAAGCAAAAGTGGCTTTACTTTTCATATTTAAATATGTCATGTACCTAAAATTTATTTTTAGAAATTGCTGAAAGTAATAAACTAATTTTGTTATTTTACAAACTACTGCCAGCTTGTCTCAACACTACAGCATAATCTATTTTTTCCCATTTATTTGAATTTTCATCTTTCATGAGGGTAGTGGTTTTAAAATTTTTGTGGGATTTAAACTTTTTTGTTATTCATTTACAGTTTTATTGCATTGTCATCAGAGAATGTGGCCTAAACATTTCTTTACTTTGAGAAATATGTGGACATTTCTTTTTTGGCAAGTACAGTGGGTCTCAGTCACTGTGAACCATTGTGTGGTGTGTTGCAAAGTAAAGTTTGACTACCAATAAGATATTTGGACTTGTGAATGGTGTACATCTTTATAAATTAGAGTATTTTTGATGTCTCGCTAATATCAATATTATTCTTACTCACTGGCATTGCAATTCTATCCAGTGGGACAGACTGATGTGGGGGACTGTATGGAATCACCTCAGTGCCAGGTGGTGGCTACTGAGGTTCCTGTCCATTGGTGTCCATGAGACCAGGCCACTCTAGGGTTTCTGTTCATGAATTTCCTGAAGGACTTTGTTTCCCATGAGGCTTCAGAGAGTAAATATAGTAATTTTTCTTGGTCCCTCTGACTCAAGCTAGTATGATTAATAAGCCTCTATTCTTTACAAAACAAACAAAAAGCCCACCTAATTGAAATGTCATGCACATCCTTTATGGCTGAAAAAAAGGTTCAATTTCTACCAGATTCGTAGCTTGAGAAGATGGACATGGAGCACAAACATAGGTCTCTAATTACAAGACAGGCAACCGTGGCAGAGCGTGAACCCTCTACTGAGTAGCCACTCAACAGAAGTAGTGGTAGCATAGCCTGGGCTTAGCTGGGCTGGGCCGTCTCTCCCACAATCATTCTTGGGAACTAGGCCTGGCATTGCCATGGCACCTGCACTCTGAGCTTTGCTGTTTGGTATACTTCCAAGGGGCTTTCATAAGTACCTATTCCCTCCTCCCTGGCTGCTCTAGTTCCATCCTCTCCAGGCATGATTACAGTGAGATTCCCCTGAAAACCTTCTTCTCTGGCTCCTTGGGGCTTTCTTTTGCATTTAGTGGATTGAGAGTTGCCCTTCTCTTCTTTCAAATGAGTCCCCCTTTATTGAAAGAAAGTATCTCATAAGTATTTTTTAGATTTTCTAAAATGTGGTAGCACCTTAGTTGGTTTTCTAGGATGGTTGCAGATTTCCCTCTGTTGTTTTAATTCCTTTGACAACGGATTTTGAAGGAACATTCGAGTTAAGTCTTTGTGCCCTAGTCACCATCATGAGTTGAAAATTACTTTTCCCGGTTTAATTCTTTTTTTGGGACTTTAAACTAAAAAGATTTAACTTTTAAAAATACCTCTTTATTGAATCTGCCCAAGCAATCAAGAAAAAAAAGAAAGAAAATGGGGGTCTCTGTAGAAAAACTAGGACATTTTTCATAGCTGAAATTTTTTTTTTTTTTTTGAGTTGGTGTCTCACTCTGTCGCCCAGACTGGAGTGCAGTGGCCGCTCCCGACCACCGCAGCCTCGACCTGCTGGGCTCCAGCGATCATTCCGCCTCAGCCTTCCGAGTAGCTGGAACTACGGGTGC
>NW_007246315.1:389066-399575 GCF_000164805.1 Carlito syrichta | reverse complement strand
CGTGGGTCTCGAACCCACGGGCTCAGGCAATCCACTCACCTTAGCCTCCCAAAGTGCGGGATTACAGGCTGAGCCACCGAGCCCGGCTTGCTGAAATTTTTTATTCAACATATAACTTGGATACTCTCAGAATAGTATGCATTGTAGCTTTTGATTTCTTGCTCCATTTTTGTCCCATACTTTCTTTGTTCTCTCTCTTCTCTCTTGTGGTCAGTTCATATCAAGATACCTCACTGGGCATGGTGGCTCACATCTGTAATTTCAGCACTTTGGAAGGAGGAGGTGAGAGGATTGCCTGAGCCTAGGGATTGGAGATCAGCCTGGGCAATTTGGTGAGACCTTGTTTCTACAATAAAGAAAAATTAGCTGGGCATGGTGGTGTGCTCCTGCAGTTCCAGCTACTTGGAAGACTGAGGTGGAAGGATCGCCTGAGCCCAGCAGGTAGAGGCTTTGGTGTCATGAGAGGGGTGTACTTCTTTATAAATTAGATGATGATGATGATTATTATTATGATTTTATAATCAATATTTTTTATTATGATATTGTGGGGTACAGTTAAGGGTTAGGTATACAAATATGCTTCGTTCAGGCACCCTTGTTGATAAGAGGCGTCTCCCCGTCCCCAGACAGATATTTACTACCATTAATCCCATCTCCCTTCCCCTCCCCCACCATAGTTTCCCACCACTGTCAGTCATTTTCTTATAGTATTATGTTGGATGTTCAAGGTCCACTATATGAGTGAGAACATGTGATACTCGGATCTTTGTTTCTGTGAGAGGTCACTCAGTATTCTAGACTCTAGTTCCATTCTGGTTGCTGCAAAATAGATTATTTTTTATGTCTCGTCTGGGCAACAGAGTAAGACTCCAGCTCAAAAAAAAAAATACCTTGTGGGTGATATTGGGAGTATATAATCATTCAATAAACACATTTTGAACTCCACAGTTTACAAAGCTTTGAGCAAAAGATTGTGGGACATGCAAAGGATAACCCAGTGCTGGCTAAAGAAACTGCCACTAAAAAAAGAAAAAAGCAAATTTCCACAGGACAGCACATCAAAAAATGCTCAACATTTGGTCATTAGGGAAATGCATATCAAGACTACAATAGATATCCTTTCTTTTTTTTTTTTTGAGTTAGAGTCTCGCTCTGTCGCCCAGACTGGAGTACAGTGACCACTCCCGGCCACCGCAGCCTCGACCTGCTGGGCTCCAGTGATCCTTCGGCCTCAGCCTTCCAAGCAGCTGGAATTACAGGCACGCGCTACCACCCACAGTTTTTGATTTATTGTAGAGATGAGGTCTTACCAAGTTGCCCAGGCGGGTCTTGAACCCGCAGGCTCAGGCAATCCACTCACCTCAGCCTCCCAAGGCGCGGGATTACAGGCTGAGCCACCGAGCCCGGCTAGATGCCCTTTCATATCCACTAAGATAGCTAGAATAAAAAGACAGGCAATACATGTGTCTGTGAGGATATGGAGACGTTAGAACCCTCCCATTCTTTGGAGTGATAGCAATGTTCCAGAATTAGATCGTGGCGATGGTTGCACAGTTGTATGAATATAGTAAGCACAATTGAATTGTACAATTTACAAAGTACTTGTCTGCCTTATATTGGTCATGTTTACTATTATAATGAATAAACACAGTGTCTAAGGCTTTTCATGAACCCCAGAACTTTAATAGAAGATGAGGGAGGAAGAGCTCAATGCTGACAAGGGAGATTTTGGAAAACTTCTCAGAACAAATAACATTTAAGCCAGACCACAAAGAATGAGAGTTAATATACCCACTATTTACAAAGTCTCAGTATCCACTCTGTATATGTGCAGAGTGCCAGGCCTTTATTTCTCATTCTTAATCTACACAGAATGGTGCCTTTGTTGCAGATGAAGATGCTGAGGCTCACAGAAGTCCAGATGACTTGCCTATGGCCACAGAACTAGTGAGCTCAAGGCTGGCTGAGAGGTAGCTCTTGAAATGATGGGGACTTGAGTACTCTTCACAGAGGGGAGGACAGGAGCAAGGGTGCAGGGGAGGAAACAGTAGAATGTGGATTGGAAGAAGCGTGGCAGCCAGCCAGGTGACTGGGACATTTATCCAGTTAGTGCTTGGAACTGGGGATATGTCTGAAGTGGTTGGCAGTAGCCAAATGGTGGAAGGTTTTGTGTGCATGATGGAGAAGTTGAGACTTCATTCCGGACTCTTCAAAGGACTGGAGCCTTTTAAGTCAGAACAGATCTTTAATATAGAGAAAGGACTCTAATAATAGCAACCACAGAGCCTGAGGGTAAGGCCATAGGTTAAGGGTCCAAGGGAGGTGACTGAGGCCTGGGCGAGGGTTGCAGAACTAAAGAAGGAATGGAGGAAGCAAATAAAACCATAATTTCAAATTGGTGAAAGCATTTTAAGTGTTCACATAAACACTTTCATTGACATTTGGCATTTTGAGGAAGGCAAAACTGTCCTTCATCAACAGAGTTATTTTGGACTGAGGACTGCTTTAATTAAACTGAGTCCTGAAGCGTGGAAATGCTATCTTGTCCCAATCCTTCTAACTACCTTTGCTTGGTCATCCCCTGCCGCAGTCTTCTGCTACGAGAACCAGGGGAAATTTCTGATTAGCCAGAAGGTGGCATGGTCCCTGAGTATTAATCCTCTTTCCCTATCCTGGCCCCTCACAGGTAATAAAGCCCATAGGGAGGCAGTGGAAAATGTACTGAGGATATCGACCATTCAGCAGATTCCAGGAGATAAAATTATTCTTTTCTATGTCTAGAGGCTAGAGGCCGCCATCAGTCTGGTGTAGTGGTTAAGTTCATTCTAAGATCAAATCCCAGCTCTGACACATTAGCTGGGCAGCCTTGGCTTTGCCCTGTTTACTTAACCTTGCTGTTCCTTGGACTTCATATCCAGAAAATAGAGATAATAATGATAACAACATCTTCCTAGCATTCTTGAGAGGTTTAAATCAGTTAAGACATACAAGAGAATTTAGAAAGCAGGCGGATACATGCTAATACCCAAAACTATTTGAAATTCTGTTTTTGGGATTTTCCAATTCCTTCCTTTCTCCTTTTTAGGACACAATCTGAAAACAATATTTTGCTTATATCTCTATGACAGCAATATTTTCCATTCACTCTTAAAATAATTTAACTCCCAACAATCGCATCTGCAATTAGCCCACACTATCAGAACTAGTATAGCTCTGGAAAACTGTCATGCAATCCAGGCTAATGACTTATTAGCTATTTGAAGGGTTCTTGCTTAATTATGGGGAACGGAGCTGCAACTTTACTCTTTGTGTTGATCTCCTCAATATGTTTCACTTTCTAAAAAGGAGTGGGGGAAGACAAGGGCATTTTAAAAGAGGCAAAACTGAGACAAATGAAAAATAATGTGGTTTTGGTTTTCTTCTTCTGCTTTCTTAATTTCTTCCTTTTTTTTTTTTTTTCATTTAGCCACAGTCTTCTTGCTGTGTAACAATTGCTAGAATTTCTAGATGTCAATATTTGCCTTCCATCACCACGGAGAGGAATACACATGGTAACTTAATTGATGGATTCTTCAACCCCTAAGGATGTATTCAGCCTGAGCCCTGAAGAACAGCGAGGCTGCCTGTTCTCACGGAGCTTACAGTTGATTAGAGAGACAAGACCAATGTATGGAATACCAATACTGCTCACGTATCAGCTGGAAGCAGAACAATACTCTAAGCAGATATCAGTAAAAACCAGATGACGTGAGTGTCTGGGGATTTGCCGGTTACACCCACAGTGGGGGAGCTGTCCTGTGAGCAAAGGGCTGCACACAGAAAGCTCATTTCCCAATATCTGGGCAAAGCAGAGGCCAGTAAACAAAAAGGGGAGGAAAAGTGCTTCGCGAGGCTCAGCTTAGCCCCCAGTGGTATCTGGCTTTTCCCTCCCTCTGCTTCACCCTGAGTCTCACTCTCTGGTGATGAGTTCTTATCACTCCTTGCTCAAGTGACAACATTTTCATCTTCTATCTGCCCAACTCTTGAAAACACGATAAAAGAAAATACATACCCTAAGGAGAAATCCAAGGAAAAAATAAATAGACATGAGAGCCATAATTTTCAGATCTAGAAAAGCTGGTTACTCAGAGTAATTCACACTTCATTGAAAGACCAATTAGAACCATTAGCAAGTTGTTACCACTGACTTTAAACTCTCAGCTCTGATTTAAGCCTCGAACCATTCAGAATGAGCTGTGTGTCAGGAGAAAAGAAACCATTATAACCAAAATACGTAAACTGCCCTCAGTTCACTACTGCTTATTGGGTAGTTTACCTGTGTGCAAAGGAAGACTCTCTCTCTCTGACTCTCTCTCCCCCTCCTTTCCTCCTCCTCCCCCCAACTCTCCCTCTCCCTCTTCCCCTCTCCCCAGCCTCTAGTCCCAAGCCTCTCGCTACTGATCTTGATGGAGGAGTTAACAGTAAGAGACATGGAAGCGTTCCCAACAGTATAAGGCTGTAAAAGTTTCAGCAAGTGAGCACTTTGAGAGGTACAAGGGATCCCAGGAGTTTGAGACAAACCAGGACAACATAATGAGACCTTGTCTGTAAAAAAAAAAAAAAAAAAAAAATGGGTGGGGGGAGAGAGAAAAGAAAGACAAAAGAAAAGAAAAAGTTAACTGGGCATGATGATGCATGCCTGTAGTCCCAGCTACTTGGGAAGCTGAGGATCACTTGAATCCAGGAATTCCAGTCTGCTCTGAGCCATGATTGTACTACCGCAGTCCATCCTGGGTGACAGAGTTAGACCCTGTTTTCTCTTCCTTCCTTCCTTCCTTCCTCCCTTTCTTTCTTTCTTTCTTTTTTTTTTTTTTTTTCCCCATGTCTCACTCTGTTGCCCAGGCTAGAGTGCAGTGGCATGCTTACGGCCACTGTAGCCTCTACATGCTGGGCTCAGGTGATCCTCCCACCTCAGCCTTCCAAGTAGCTGGAACCACAGGCATTTGCCACCACACCTGGTTAATATTTTTATTTATTGTAGAGATGAGGTCTTGCCAAGCTGCCCAGGCTGGTCTCAAACCCCTGGGTTCAGGTAATCCTCTCACTTCTACCTCCCAAAGTACTGGGATTACACGTGTGAGCCACCATGCCCAGAGGCCCTTTTCAAAAAAAAGCAGCAAGTGAGGAAGAGTCTGGATACTTCAAAAATTCAGAAACTCAGAGGCTGCGGTCACTCAGACCTCCCTTTAGGAGCAGGGTTTGATTTTGGCCTTGAAGAATGAGTGAAACTGAGGCAGAAAAACAGAGGAGGAAATAGAAGAGAAAACATATCTATCTCTTAACAGTTAAGAGTGTGAACTCTGGCATCTGACTGGTGAGAACCAACCACTTGGCCTGCATTAATTGCTTCATCCCTCTGTCCCCACATTTGCATGGAAGTGGTGATACCATTAGTATCTATTGGAGCTTATTGTTGGGAAGATGAGTGAGTTAGTTCACATTCATTATGAATTATATAAGGCCATGCTTGACACATAGCAGACAATCAGTGTTAGTTGTTATTGTGTGGAACAAATATGAAGTAAACACATTTCAGCGTAGTATCCGTCTTAAGATCACTTATTTTTAAATGACTATGCTAAAGATACTTTTAACTTGATTATTCAGGAAAAAAATAACCTTACTGGAAAATATTTTAAAAATATACCATGGCTAGGCGCAGTGGTTCAACCTGTAATCCCAGCACTTTGGGAGGCTGAGGCGAGAGGATTGCCTGAGCTTGGGGGTTCGTGACCAGCCTGGGCAACTTGGTGAGACCTTGTCTCTACAATAAACCACAAAAACTAGCTGGGTGTGGTGGTGTGCATCTGTTGTTCTAGCTACTGGGAAGCCTGAGGCAGAAGGATTGCCTAAGCCCAGCAGATGGAGGCTGGCTGCGGGGGGTCGAGAGTGTGCCACTGCACTCCAGCCTGGGTGACAAGAGTGAGACTCCAACTCAAAACAACAACAAAACAACAACAACAAAAACCACACACACACAAAATTAATTAATGTAAGTTTATATGAGTAGTTATAGAAGGGTATATGTACCATATTGCTTTTACCATCTTTAAAATAAAACAAAACTATGTTTTCCTTGGTTTTATAGTCAATGGTAAATGGAACCCATATGTATTAGTTCAGGCTGTTAGAACAAAATACCATAGCCTGGGTGGCTTCAACAACAGATATTCGTTTAGCACAGTTCTGGCTGGAAGTCCAAGATCATAGTGCCAACATGGTCTGGTCCTTCGTGGGAACCCTCCTCCCGGCTTAGATGACTACCTTCTTGCTGCATTCTCATATCAGGGTAGGATGGGACAAGCTTTCTGACTTTTCCCACAACACTCAAGTCTTCATCTGAATCTGATTACTTCCCAAAGTTCTCACCTTCTAATATCATCACACTGGGGTGTTAGACCTTCAATATATACATTTTGGGAGGCGGAGTAGGACACAAGCATTCAGCCCCTAACTATACTTAAGAGAAAAATAAGAAACAGGGTAGAGACAGTGGCTCATGTCTGTAATCTCAGCCCTTCGAGAGGCTGAGGCAGGGAGATTGCTTGAGTCGAAGAGTTTGAGGCTGCAGTGAGCTATGATCAAGCACTCTACCCTGAGTGACAGAGTGAGACCCTATCTCAAAAAATAAAACAAAAAAAATGCAGATTGATATGCTTTGAATGACCCTACAGAGCCAAGTATTTACAAGCTAAAGCTCTACAAACAAGAAAAATTTGATTACTATAGTGGTGCCTTGAAGATTAGAAGTAACTTTTCCGGGTAAAAAGAATATCAATTTTTTGGAAAATTATATTAGGAGTGTTTGAAGATACAAAATCCAGAGATTCTGGTAATCTGGAAGGTCACAGAGATGATGAGACCAGGAAAAAAAGATCATGGTTTTTATTCTTTTTACACAAATATGCTTTGTCTTTTTCTTTTTGTTTTGAGTTGGGGTCTCACTTTGCCACCCAGGCTGAAGTGCAGTGACACAGTCACAGCTCAGCGCAGCCTTGAACTCCTAGGCTCAGGTGAGCCTTCCACCTTAGCCTCCCTAACAGCTGGGACTACAGATGTGTGTCACTGTGCCCAGATAATTTTCTGAGTTTTTGAAGAGACGAGGTCTTTCTATGTTGCCCAGGCTGGTCTCGAACTTCTGAGCTCAAGCAATTCTCCTGCCTTAGCCTCCCAAAGTGTTGGGACTATAGGTATGAGCCACTGTGCCCAGCCTTAGTCATTTTAATAATTATGAATAGCTAGAGTGATTATTCTAGGATAAAATGTCTGGTAGATTTAGCTTGTGCTGACCAAGCAGATTTGCAGCCACTTCTGTTGCCCAGTTTGTGCGCAAACCGATGCCTCACCTTGGTGGTCAACCTGTCTGCCCCTTCTCCCCCTCGTCTGTGCTCTTCCCTCTCTCCCTCCCTCCTGCAGCCCCAGCATAAGTCCCCAGGGGCAGGAAAGTGTGTGTTGGTGGTTGTGGAAATCTCCACTCCCATTTCTTCCAAATTTGTGAAGGAGTGGTGTCCTAGAGACCCCAGGTGAAATGAGGAACACGTTTTTTCACATTGAAACATTGTTTATTAAAGCAGTTAACTTCTACAGAAAGTCCAGCACCAAGTAGTTTTACTAAAAAGCAAATGGGTTTTGGGTTTTATGACTTTCATTTAAATACATGAACCCTTTTTTCTTTGATTTCTTGAAGGTGTCTCCCTAAACTGTTTGATGACTTTCATCTACAGGAGCCTTTCCTGAAGGGTTTTATTATTTTTTGTCTCTTTAATCTTGAAGGTGGTTCCCCCAATTGCAAGTGCTTCAAGCCTTAGAAAATGTAGATTGCCTCTGGTCAGCATTGTCTTTTAAATTATGGGATTCCTTTCAGAGGTTTTTGTAGGCTACCTGAGAACCTAACTGCCAGATAAAATGTTGCTTCTAGGAATTTTTCTACCGAGAAACAAACAAACACACACACAATCTGTTCTTACACCCAGTAAGTTTTCTAGTCTTTGATAAGGTAGTTAATGTTTGCTGGTAGAATAATGATGAGCTCAATGAAAGGAAAATGGCTATACTTGAAGCACTTATTGAGTGCTTCTCAGTGGCTGGAGGAATTATGATGACTTTTATTTTTTTCATACTTAGCTGAATTTTTCAAATTTTGAAAATGTCCACAATGAGCCTGTATTACCTTGAACAATCTAAATTTAGCTTTAAAAATTCATACTATGGTTGTTCTTTTATCTACACAGGTATGAAGGGCTTGCTCTATGGCCCTCTGTTAGTTCTGAGGATATGGAGTCCAACAAGACCCACATAGCTTTTGCCAATCGACAGGGCCAATCACTGTCTGAGCCCCCAAGGGATATAATACAGCACAGGCCAACCTCATAGAGCTTGGTCTATTCAGAGTGGTCTGTGGCAGATAAAGAAAAGAGGGAAGAACAAAGCTTGCTATCCTCAAAGATCCTTTTATATGGATATAGATTTATACACACACTCACATCTTAGTTGTATATTTATTTCATTAAATCACAGGAGAAGGTTTCGGGCAGGGAAGAGTGGACCACATTTGGATAAATTCTGCAGCTGAGCACCCCCCGTCCAACTTTCAGAAGTAATGTAAAGCAAATTAAATTCTACCAAATTTGAGTTTAAAATATATATTTGAAATAATAGCATCTAGTTACTGAGTTCTTAGCATGTGTCAGGCACTCTGCAAAGTGTTTTACATCCATCGGCGGCACCTCACTTTATTTTCCTTTTACTTATTTTCACAACAGGCTTATGAGGTAGGAAGTATTATTATTAATTCCATTTTACATGAAGAAAGAAGAAATCAGACAAGTCACCTATAGTAAAAGGAATGGTGGATGGCTCTACCTGATTGAAATCCCGTTTGTCTACCCCTCTTCTTGACCACTCCTTTCCAACTACAAGGAGTCCATGTTCCAAAGAGAAAAATGAACTAGAATATGAATAATTTTAAAATATAGAATATTAGTTTTCTGAACAACTTGATATTAAGCAGGGCAGGGTGAGGCCTGTAGTCCCCGATACTCCCAAGACTAAAACAGAAACAGGCAGGATCCCTCGAGCCCAGGAGTTTGAGTCCAGTTTGGGCAACAGAGGGTACCCCAGTCTCAAAAAAAAAAAAAATGTTTTTTAAAACTTAAAAACAATGGGATACTAGACTTTTAAACTGAAAAGAGGGTGGAAAAGGGAAAACCATTTTTCAAAAAAGTCCAATTTCCTAGACATTAATGGGTGGTTACTGACTCATTTCATCAAATTACATTATGAATTTGCTTTGCAATGGTCTCATCACCGTCACCGCTCTGACGTGTCCTTTTCCATTTTCCAACTTCGTTTTGGCCAAGTGTGGGAGACGATTTGGGGTTGTATGCAACTGTGAGGCCCGGGGCGGATCCTTTGCCTCTATTGTTTTCAGGGGTGTCCTCACTCTGGGGGCCTGACATTCCTCGCGTGACTCAGGCGATGAAGGGGCAGTGAAGCGCGGGGAAGCCGCACAAAAGATATCCAAAGGTTATAATGTAGAAAGATCAATTAGGCGCGCGCACGAAACACCCAGTAAGCCCGAGAAGAGAAAAACACCCTTTCCCAGAGGGTGGGACATTGGTTGATCTTCTGTGAGTGTCCACAAAGAACCGGACAGATGCTGGGGTGGACGGTGATCTCTCTGGACCCCTAATCACCCCGGACGCGCCCAGCAGGCTCTACGCAGCCCTTCGGTCCTAGGATGCCGCGCAGAGTGGGGAGAGGGACACAGGGCGAGGTCGCCGGCCAGCCGCACGATCCCGTCTTTGGTCCCAGCGCTGCTTCTACCGACTCGCCTGTGCTCCAATCCTCTTGCAGCCGCCGCGGCCCCGGGCAGGGTGGAGACCGTTCGGTGGCGGGACCCTGGCTGCTGGGCTGCGCCCGCGCGTCCAGCCAGTCCTGGGCGAGGAGGGGCCGCGCGGTGGGCCGAGGATGCCCGGCTTCTCCTCCCTCTGCTTCCAGCGGGCACAGCCCGGCGGCTAGTCCCAGGGCTGGCCCGGATCTCCCCCGGAGCTGGGCCCACCCGGCCACCAGGGCAGCTCTGTGACTCCCACGCTACCGCCAGAGTGACAGGACTGGGAAGGCCGGACAGCGCGGCGGGGTCTTCCCGCCGGGGTCTTCCCTCCAGCTGGCCCGCCCCGCAGGGCGCGCGCGCGCACACACACGTATGCACACACACGCACATCCACACATGCATCCACACGCATGCACACACGTACACACACAAATACACGCGCCCGTCCTCGCCCTCCCCCCCCGCAGCGGGAGCAGCACCAAGCCCGCCATCCCGACGCTTCCTACCCGGCGTGCCGAGCCCGGGCGGCCTCCGCAGGCCCCTCCCCGGGGAGGGCAGGCAGGCGAGCGCGGGAGCCCGGCGCACAGGGGAGGGACGGCGGTGGGGGAGTGTCTGGCTGCCCCCGCCCCTCGAGCGAG
>NW_007246315.1:371127-388544 GCF_000164805.1 Carlito syrichta | reverse complement strand
CAGCCCTCCCTTCCCACCCGCACCCCCGCCGCCCTCAGCCTTCCTGCGGGCTCCTCCGGCTTCGCATGTAGCCACCGTCCTTTGCGAGCCGGAGCGTGAAAGAAAAACAAACAACAATTCAGAATCCCTCGCTAAGTCTCCAAGCCCCTTCTCCCGCTCCGACTGATGGGATGTGTTTGTGCGGGTGGTGTCATCTCCGGGGTTTCTGAAGTTTTGACCTTTCTGGGGTGGCTCGTTTCGGTGTCTCTGCTGGCCCACCTCGGTGAAGGTATGGTTCGAGCCCATGCGAGGCAGCCTGGGCTTTTGTACACGGAACAGATCTCACTCCCCTCGAAGTGCCGCCGCCGCGGCTGCCTTTGGTCTGCTGGTTAACGTCCTTTCCCTATCATCCACCCTGCCCCCTCCCTCTACGGAGGGTTGTTCCCCCGCCCCCCTTACTGTTTGTTCGAGAGAAGTCCTGGGCTTAAGGGCTCTCGTCACCCATTCATTTCTCTTCGGAAGCTCTGAGAGGCTGAGGCATGTCGGTAAAATTCGGGGCGGCTTTCTTAGCTCCAAGAGTTACATGGTCAAAGATTTAAAAATGTACACACATAAACTGAGAGTCAGCAGGCTCAGTCTGAGAGAGAAGTAATTTGTTTCCAATCGCGAGTTGACGACCTATGAGATCTCTCCCACCGCCTGTGGGTTAGGAAAAATTGTTTTAAAATAGATAGTGCTTATGCTGTGCATGGCTGGAAGACAGCCATAAGTTCAGTTATTGGAGCAACTCTGAAAGTGATACACTCTGGCCACCCAGATCCTCAGTAAAGACACATAAACTCTGACTCAGACATTGGGAGGGGGCTGACACAACATAGATTCCAGGTAGTGCTTTTTTTTTTTTTTTTTTAATTTTAGGAGACTGTACAGAACGTTGGGGGAAATGACAAGTTCATTACACAGACACATGTAGTGAATATCTTCCTATTCAAGGGTTGGGTTATTACCTTTCAGTTTGGTAGGACTGGGATGTACCAGGGTAGAAACAAACATGGGCAAAGTAGGCCTGGGCTATTTCAGCGCTGTTGTGGGGGGACGATGATGTTTCTGAAGGGTCTTTTAAGTCCAAGATACTGCATTTTGGGGTGTTTTTCCTCCCCCCCTTTTAAAAAAATATATCTAGAACCGGGTTGTAGGATCAATAGAACATGTTCTGTGTTGGCTGTTTGGAAATGCAGTTGTTAGGTGGAAATTAATTTAGACTTGATCACCTGTTTTTTGTTTTGCTACTTATAAAGTATTAAGTGCCTGAGATAGGACAACTGAGTTATTTATTGTCATTAAACCAGGGCTAGCAATTCACAGATCACAAATGCAGCATTGAAATATAATGCATCTTAATGTTTACTGCTGTGCCAACCTGGTTCAGAGAGCAGGCCCAGAGAGCTATGGGGAAAGCAACAAAGACAAGTGCTCTCAGCCCTTGGATGGTGGGTCCCTGGGGGAGGCTTCCCAAGAAAAATGGCCTCGAGTAGTAGAGAGATCTCGCACCCTCCAGTGTGAAAAATTCATCCTAGAATAACCCTGGAGTTCTAGCTTTCCTCTTCAGGACTGTCTTAGCCTCACTGAGTTGAGAGAACTGATCATTTTGTTTTCTTGACTAGGAATGCATCCTTCCTCTGACACATATCACATTATCGTTTAACATGGATTTCTGGGAATTAACCAATGTCTGGAGTGGTTGAACTTCTTGAAGAGTGACAGGGTGTATAGATCAAGAGCTTTGGCATTATTTGTGGTGAATGATTAAAAATTCCTACCAAGCAGGAAGGTGGTTTGTACCATGATAGAGATCATTCCCAGGTTGATGGGACTTCAGCATTGTGTCGCATTTGTGACCAGGCAAGCTTTGGATGTTACATCCCGAGTGGCTTGTTCCAGGCTCTGAGTGGCCCCCTTCTATCAGATATTTTTTTGTCAAAGAAGGAAACACTGAAGGCTGGGAAAAGGAGTGTCATTGGACTTCCCAACAGGACAGGAGAAGGCAGAAAGCATATCTCATTTGAATTTCTCAATACAACTTGCAGCCCTCTAAGGCATCACACATTTTAAGTACACAGGCCATGGGGCTCTATATCCTTTGAAATTTTCTTCTGGCTCTACTTTGAGGGTGGCCCTATGGAGGCAGTGGGACAATAATTCTGGAGGGAGATTACAGAAGGAGAGTGCCAGGTAGCAGAAATTGACCAGACCTCATTGTCTTATGTTACTTTGTTTTCCTCTAGCTTCTTAGAACCAAATACAAAGGGGAGGGGGCGTGGCTTTGTGTGTCATGTTTGTATTTTCTTTGCTACTGTTTTGCTGCTCAGACTGGGGGCACTGCTTGTTTTGGGGTGTTGTAAAGGGTTTGATTCTAGATCTCTAGGGTGGAATGAAGTTCAAGCTTACCAGAGAGATGTTAGGAATGGGAACATACACATGGATAGATTGCAGCACTCCAGCAAGCCCTCTGAGCCCACAGTGCTGAATATCAGTCAGAAGCCAAGGCGTGGCAGGTCTGATCTTACAATGCATGTTTACATGAAAATCATGTTTATATTAAAGTTGACTTGTTTCCAACTTTTCAGGAGCATATTGACTGTGTAAATCAACCTATACATCTAGCAAATAGGAATTCACTCAGAGATACTAGACAGAGATCAGTTTACATGAAAATATGCATCTCCTAAAAAATACAATTTTGGAAATGGTTCCAGTGAAGCCTCTCTCACAAGGTGAGGGGAGGGTTACATGATATGGTACAGGTGGCAAAATGTACATGATGGGGATTCAAGATGATTCACTGACCCTTTTTTTTTAACCAGCTTTACTCTGCAAATATACTTTTATGAATTGGTTTTTGCAAACGAGTGCATTTAAGACTCCTTATGGTCCTTTGAGCCTCATTTTAGAAGTGCCTTAGCATGAGGGGAGTAAAAGTTGTGTTTAATCAGGATCTCCGAAAAACATGAAAATGGAACGCAATAGGTGAGTATAAAGTATTACTTGGAAAACTGAGAAAACAGGGATAGGGCTTATGTGCAGGAAGAATTACAATAGTGAAACTATCTTTTAAAAAATTGTGATAGTTTTGACTTGTAGGAATCATAATTCAAGAGTTTATCTGAAGTGGCATGTAAATGATATATGTACTTATTTTGAAAGTAGGCAATTATTTAGTCTGACGATCTCAGTTCTGAAGTTTAATTTTACAAGTTACAGTTGCAACAAGAAACAACTTGACATGCTGTGGTTATGCAATTGTATGACAAGAGTGGTTGGACGTAAACTGGGCTAGGGTACACAGAAATGAACACACAACAGTGTCTGCAGTTAACAGGTATTAAGAAGTTCCTTTGCCTTTTTAGTAACTGTTGTTGGAAAGTGTACTATCCACATTGTAGGCTAGGCACCTAATAGAACGATTGCTTTCACACTTGTGAAAGGAGATGCAGCTTCCCCAGTGTGAAATGGAAACTTAGAATATTAATTGACCAAGCTACTGGAAGGCGGGGCTGTCTTGCTCATCTCAGCTACCTTGTAGGAGCCAGCGTACTAACTTGCACTTGAAAGTCACTCACTGATTGAATCGAATGGAATATGATCTGCACTGTGTCAATTACTCTTTGGAGAAATATATTAGATAAAGAGTTAAATGATTGGTTTGTTGTTGTTTTTTCTTTGTTTTTTTTTGTTTTTTTTTTTTTTGGTCAGGGTCTCACTCTGTCACCCAGGCCGGAGTGCAGTGGTACAATCGCGGATCACTGCAGCCTTAACTCTCTGGGCTCAGGCAATTCTTCCATCTCAGCCTCTGGAGTAGCTGGTACTACAGGCACGTGCCATCAAGCCCAGCTAATTTTTTGATGTTTTATAGAGATAAGGTCTCCTATGTTGCCCAGGCTGGACTTGAACTTCTGGTCTCAAGCAGTTCTTTTGCCGGGGTCTCCCAAAGCGCTGGGATGATAGGCATGAACCACCTTGCCCAGCCTAGATGCAGATTTAAGTTGTAATAAATTGGTATGATAGCTTATTTATGCCTCAGATAGGATTTTTAAAGTTGAAGCATATTTGACAAGCAAGTAAACAGTTTAGGGGCTTCTTGATTTGGAATCCATATGATTGCTGTATTTGACACCTATTCCTTCCCTTACGATTATAGCTGTGGTCTTCATCTTATTTGTCTGAGGGGCTCAGGGAATAACAGTGCCTCATGTTTATACTGTGCCTCATGGTTTTCCAAGTCCTTTCATGTTCCTGTCTCATTTGACAGTTGGCTGAAGCCAAAGAAATCTGAGCCTTCCATGCTGGGATTTCTCCCAGAGTGTGTCTGGATCAAGAAGTAACAGAGAGGTCCTGGGGAAGGTTAGGAAGCCCCACCTCTTGATTGATTAGATTCACTGCTGCTCCCTCTAAAATAACCTAAAAAAAGAAGTAGAGATCTGTTGGCACACTGAGCCCACTCAGGCTCCCAGCATCCCTCAGCTCTCCCCCTAAGCTTGTTCTCTTTGGGGCTGGCTTTTACCTCTCAGTCTACTTTTGCCAAATAACCTTTGCACCTTCCTATCCTTGCTGTAGAGCTTTTTCATGATTTTCTGTCCCATAGATTTTTTTTTTATACATTGACCCTCCTGCTTCTTGTCCCACCACCTTACTTTTGTCTGCAAGACTTCAGCTGTCTGTGTCTGAATGGGCTTTTTAAGTGCAGCATTTTAGCTGCATCTTCAGATCCACAATCTCTGACTGCTCCCACCTGTCTGCTCAGTGGAAGACATCCTGCTTCCAGTCCAGCTCTCCCTTCTGCCCTCAGGGCCCCTCTGCTGTCCTGCTTTGCCCTGCTCTGCCTCTCTTATTCCTCCCACCCACTGCTCTCCATCAGGCCTTCAGATCTTCCAGCACATACCTGCCTCTGCCTGTTTCACAGGTCCTGACGCCATCTCAGCAGATGTGTTTATGACATTCATGAATCGATGTCCACAGACTTTATACCTTGTAGGAAAGTGGAATTAGATCACCCCCATGTTTAGGGATCTTTCTGCCTTTGTTTTCATTTTTGATTCCCCTATGTTATATTGTTGACTATTTAAGGCTCCTAAACCATTTAATAATAGCTGAAGTACTTTGCTTCTTCACTTAGCTATTACATCCTCCAATGGATGGTAGATAAAGGAAATGTCTTAATGATTATTATTATTTTTAAAGATTGAGACAACATATCTTGAAAAGCATTTCAGAGATTTTTATAATGTCACCATTGAAAGGCTTTATTACACACCAAATTCTACTCGCTAATCACAAAAATAGAAAGGTTTATTTAATTTCTTCTTCATTGCCTTCCCCCCACCCCCGTGGTTAAGTACATGTTGGCTCAATAAATATTACTGTAACTTGAACCACATTTTTTCTCATTTGTTGTAGTTTTATTGCTCTCCATGAAAATTTTATAAGCTCAAGGGGCACATTTATGCCAAGAAAAGATTCTTCAACTAACACCTAACATTGTTGGTTTCTCCTATGAGTTTATAGCCTATGTCAGCACTACCAGTAGGATCAGTAGGAAAAAAAAATAGTAAACTGAGGACTCCTACTAGAAAAAATATGTCCTATTGACGGACGCATTACATACACATTTGGATTTGTCTTTTTAGAAAACTGTGCTTCAAAAGTAGCTTCAGCACTGGTTACATGACATCCTGAGTGCTTTGGGGCTTTTGGAAGAAGGTGCTTTAGAAGTAGAGCAGGGTAATGGTAGTTTTTAAGTAAGAATTTCCTTTCGTAGATGGATCTCTATTTTATTTGAGTATAGAGGATATTGCAGTAGTTTCCATTCATTATTAAGACATATGTGAGAATATATTCCATCTACCTCTCTTGGTGACTTATGAACTGGGTAGGAAGAGGGGAATGAGAAGTTGATTGTTTTCACGGAAGTGTGGGGACATTTTTCATACCTATCATCACAGATGAAAGTGGTAACAACCCAAGAGATGCAGTGTGTGCCACAGCTACTCCTAAAGGCTTCTCCCTGAACCCTAGAGTTGACATAGAGGCTATTTCCAGTGTAGTAGAGCCCCTCTATCAGCACTACCATTTTATTTTCATGAGACGATTGAAAGGCCAGTTGTAAAGTAAGGAGATGCTGTGAGCTGTCAGGCTGTGATTAGCAGAGAACTTTTCAAAGACACAGCTAGCTAATGCATGCCAGGCGGTGACTTTAGCAGTTCCATCTGAAAGTTCTGCCAAAAGCAATTTTTCTAAGATAATTTTGTAACAGTTCTTACAATTAATAGGTTATAAAGGAACAAGCAGCATATATCTCATTATATGTCTCAGGCAGACACTGTTTTGATGAAGAGAGTGAGAATCCAAGAACATCTCTTGGGTTGCTTAGTATTTGCTGAAAATTCAAATGTTCTGGTTTCTGTGCAAGGAATCCATGACAGTCTAGACACAACTCCCGTACAAATCTTACGCCTCCTCTCTGTGCATCCTCAAGATGCACCCTTGTCCTGCCTTGGGATATCCATCTTCCCTTCTGCTGTTTCTCGTAAGATCCAAGCCATTTCTCAGGTCTCAATTCAAATCCTGCTCCCAAGGATCCCTTTTTTTGCTCTAAGAGTGGTTTCTCCTTTACCTTCCGTGAACTCCTGTAACATAGTTTAGATTTAGTTTAATTTATTATTAGTTTTGATATTCATGTATGCATTTTTTTCTTGTCCCAACCAAATGGAAGTCCTTCCATCATGCTCACTGGGCCATCAGAGTAGATAGTAGTATTGAATAAGTGGCTATCGGTTGGTCAGCAGCTGGTCATTGATCCTGAGGCTTGCAGTTTCTATCTATGAAGACCTGCTCCCATTTAAAACTCTCTTTAACATAATGAGGAAGTGTCATCTTGAATGGGAAAAGATCATGGAAAATTTTAAATTTCTTTGTTGGCCAAGGTTAAGGCATTTAATCTTTATTATTCACTCAGATAATTTATTGAACAAATATTTACCTTCGTTGATGACGTTTTTTGTCATCTCTGGTGCCTGACACTGGAGAGATACTAGAGATAGAGAGATAAAAATGCCTGGCCCTGCCTTTGTGGAGTTGTCAGAGAAGCATGAGAACTGACGTGTGAATACATGATATGAGGTGAATAGACAAAGGTGCTTCGACGTTGAGATAAGAAAGTACCCAGTTCTGTCTAAAGGTAGGCAGACGCTGCTATCCCAGTTTCCCTGGGGTAGTCTTGGCAGTCTTAGCTTATTCCCACTGTCCAACTCACTTTACCCTCAAAAAGGTCCTGGTTTGGACAATTAATGACGTGGTTTCCCAACACTGACAAGTCATGGAAGGCTTCACAGAGAAGTGCTGATACTTGAAAGCTACATAGGAAGGAGTTCTTTAAGGTACTGCTTTTTTTTTTTGCATTTTACTGTGGACTTATGGACCAGTTCACAGACTGGCATTTGGGGATTTGGGGATAAAGGGATTTGAGAGCAGATGGAAAATGAAGTAGGACATTTCAGGCAGAAGATACAGAGTGATGTGGAGCCACATGGATATAGATTGAAGTGGCCGGACCTTCCACATGTGATGGGAGATGAGGCTGATGAACTGTGCAAAACCTCTAGATCATGCTAAGAATTTGGACTTCTGCCCACAATATGAGCCATGGGAGGCATTGAAAGATTGAAAAAAGGGAAGGGACATAATTGTCATGGTAGTTGGTTCCTTCATGAGTATAGAGAAGACATGAGACTGGAGGGGACAGAGATGAGTCACAGCAAGTGAACTCCAGTATCAGCTTGGTAGGAGATGCTGAGAACTGAGTTAATGCTTGAACTTGGAGGAAAAGACTGGTAGGAGAAGGATTTAGGAAGTAGAATTGTTAGGACTCAGTGACGTAATGGGCATGGAGAGTGATGAAGGGGTAGAGTAAAGGATGATTGCAAAATTTCTGGATGCATTATACTCACTGAGCTGGGGAATCCAGGCATTGTGGGAAAATATAATTAACTCAGTTTGAAATCTGTTGAGTTCTAGGTGTGTATATTCTCTTAGATACCTAGTAGGTAACTGAAATTCTGACCCATAATTCAGAAGAGAGGTTTGGAATGAAATTATGAGTTTGGTCTCAGTTCAGTCATCATCTCGGAGAATCATTCCCTAATTTTCAAGATGAGGTCAAATCAATCATTCTCTAATTTTCAAGATAAGGTCAAGTCTGTCTCTTCTGCCTTCTTACTACACCATATACTTCCTGCACGCACTTTCCAATATTATAACTGCACATTCATTTTTGAGATTATTTGATTAAGGTTAATACCCCACCCACCCCATTCCCGCACTCCCAACTGTAAGGTTCATGAGGTCAAGACTATTTCTGTTTTTGATTCATTTGTATCCAAACAACACCTACTACCCAACAGGGACCCAGTGCATATTTGTTGGATAGAGGAATGAATCAATGAATGAAGTCAAGGTTTTGCAAATGTGATAGTTGAAGCTATTGTGGTTTGGCATGAGATTGCCCAGGGAAAAGTATGTAGAAGAAAACTGACAGTGAGGTTTGGGGAAGCCCAGCCTTTCACAGGTATGATGGAGAAGGATGGTGAAGGAAATTCAAAGAGGCAAGAGAACCAGGCAAGCGTGGTGTCTGTCTGAGAGGAAAGAGGGAGGACCAAGCAGTGGCCTGTGGTCAGAATTATTGCATGAAGAAGTAAAATAATACTGAAAAGATTTTCTCAGGATTTTTAATGTCTGTTATTAGGTTGAGGTAGGAATATTTACCTTATGGGAGGATATCAGTATGTTTCCTCACTGCTAAAAATCTCTTTATGGCTACTTAGTGTTGTAATATTATAGTATTAACTTATGCTGCATGCAAAGTTTAATGTTTTATCACTGTTAGTTTTGGATGTTTGGAATCTGAGTTTAGCCTGTATATAATTTATGCCAGCATCCAGTGTAGTAAAAATCTGGGGCCATGTTTTGGGAGGACAATGAAGCAGCACAATGTTTAATCGTTGTGGATTTATGAGTGTGCACATTGATTTATAAGGGGATGAAAATACATGGGCATTTACATTTCACCAGATGAATAGCCATCAGCAGTAAGGACCCATTCAGTTACAACAACGGATGGCTAATTGTCTCCTTCCAGAAGGGGAGGCTGAGAAGCAATGCCGTTAAAGGTTTGTAGTATAAATAGGGAAGCCTGTTGCAGAGTATAATTGTTACTGTTCTCTGTCTCCACTGAGAGACTCAAGGTAGAGGTAGAGGAGCCAACCTAATGTTGTGGAAGAATGTGGTCTTTGGATTCAGCAAATTCTCTTCTATTTCAACCACCTCCTAATTCTAGCCTTGTGATTTTGAATAACAATGGCAATAATTGACAATAGTAATAATAAAAGCTGACATGTATCCAGTGAGTACTCTGTGCCCAGGTATTGTGCTGAATGCATTACATGCATTATTTCTTCAATTCTTACAACAACTCAATGAAGAACCCACTACTATTACCTCTACTTTATAGATAGGGAAGAATTGAGGCTTAGGGACCTTAGAACCTTGACCAGGGTCTGTAGCTGAGAAGTGGTGATGCTAGAATCCAGGATCTCCTGCTCTAAAGTGAGGCATTTAATGGTCCTTTCCTGGGCAAATCTGTATTTCACCTTCACACACAGACTCCCTTCCTCTCACCTACTGGTTCTTTTTGAAGCAGATCATAGGCTTTATATCATCTTGTGTATTTCTACAGGATTATGTGATCTAGTGCTGCTTAACTACGAGAATGTGCTCTGAGAAATGTGTCTTTAGGTGATTTTGTTATAGTGTGAACATCAAAGAGTGTACTTACACAAACCTATATGGTAGAACCTATGACATACCTAGGCTATGTGGTACAGCCTATCGCTCCTAGGCTACAAACTTGTACAACATGTTACTGTACTGAATACTGCAGGCAATTCTAATACAATGGTATTTGTGTATCTAGACATAAAAAGGTATAGTAAAATATGGTATAAACAATTTAAAAGGGTACACTGTATAGGAGAGCTCCATTATAAACTTTTTTTGTGGGGCAGAGGTGTTTGGGTCTCACTCTGTTGCCCATACTGGAGTGCAGTAGCATGATCATGGTTCACTGCAGCCTTGACCTCCTGAGCTCACACGATCCTTCTGCTTCAACCTCCTGAGTGGCTGGGACTACAGGCCTATACCAGTACACTTGTCTAACTGTTTGTTTTTTGTAGAGATGAGGTCTTGCTCTGCTTGCTGAGCTCAAGCAGTCCTCTTGCCTCAGCTTCCCAAAGTTCTGGGATTATAGGCATGAGCCACCACGCCTGGCCTCCATTATAATCTTATGAGCCCATCCTCATACAGGCAGTACGTCATTGGCAGAAGTAGCTCATATCTGTATGTATTTATAAAGGATAAAGACTCTTCTTTCTGTTAACATAGCCATAATATCATTATCATGCCTAAACTTTATAATAATAATTCCTTGATATCAGCTATTCAGTCAGAAAAACTTCCTTGATTGTCTCATAATTTTTGAAATGATTATTTTGTTCCATTCAGGATCCAAACAGTTTCCACACCTAAGAGATGCATTTGTCTTAATTATAAGCTGTCTTTCCCTGTTTCCCATCTTCTTTTTCTTCCCTAGCAGTTTATTTGTTGAGGAAACAGGGATTTGTCCTCTAGGATCCCCTGTACTCTGTAGTCTGCTGATTGTATGCTCTTTCTTCATGTTCATTCTGTATTCTTCTGTTTTCTATATTTCCTGTGAACTGGTAGTTGAAGCAGGATTGGAGGCTTGATCAGATATTTTGGCAAGAATATGTTGTTGAGAGTGTTATGTACTTCCTGTTACATCACATTGGGAGGCGCACAATGCCTTCCTGTTTCTTCTTTTGTGAAGTTAAGACTGAGCAATGGATTTTGGTGTTGTTAACTTGATTTTTCCATTATAAACTTTCCCCGGGCCCTTCAAAAGCCACTGATGGTGATTATAATTTCAGGAAGGGTCATAAAATGGCGATATTCTGTCATCCCTTCTGCATTTATTAGCTGGAGTTTTTCTCTCAAGAAGACCTCAACTGCATCAACGATTTGCTTACCCTGAGATAGAGTGTATGTAGGAAAATTAATGCTTGATTTTCTTCCTTCTATTTAAACCAATGTTCAAAATAAAGAGTAGATTTTCTAGTATTCTCCAAAGTAGAGCAATGAGGGTCCCCCCCCACAAGTATTGTGAACTCATGGATTTTAACAAAATTTATGAGTTTTTAATCCCTTGTATTTTTTATTTTTATGCTCATATTATCTTTGTGCAGTAGGAGACTCCTAAAATTGGCTTTTGATTTATTTTGATGAGACCACAACCATTTTTGATAACTTACTTACTTTCTAGTTTAACAAGGTATTTTATATTTATCTTGTACTTTTCCAGCCCTTGATCTTTTTAGTGGTAAATGATATTTAAGGACCACAGTTTGGGTGTTAGGGGTTCTTGTGGCTTTTGAGCTGTCCATTGTTTCTAGGCCTTTTCAGTGGACAGAGTTAGGGAAATATATATGTGTACATATCTGTCTACTCAAATATATACATATGTATGCATTTATGTATGCATATACGTATGTATGTATATATGTACATATGTATGTATATATGTATGACATATGTATATGCATATTTACATGTTTCTGTTTAACACAAGCAAACGTATCTTTATTTTTTCTTTCACTTCTTTGCACACTGTAGTTCTGCACTGGTTTTTCTTATAGCAGTATATTTCAAAAATCATTCTGGAACATATAGATTTTTCATTGCATTTTACAACTACAGAAATTCAATTATGTAAATATACCAAAATTTTTCATTTGGCTACATGGTTGTTTTGTGTCTTTGGCTCTTACATTATGATGGGGAATGGTTTATTTTTGTTGATGGGGGTTATTTGCAAATCAAATAGAAAGCCCAAACTGATACATTATTTTTATTAACTAGATGGACAGCTGAATGAGCAGTGCTGCAACGAACAACCTTATGAATATTTATGTTCATTTTCTTGCTTGTTTATCTTTAAGATAGATTCCTAGGAGTGGGATTGCTGGGTCAAAGGATAATTCATTTGCAGTTTTGCTAGTTATTACCAGATTTCCTTCTGTGAGTGCAAAATGCTACATTTTTTGCAATCCCTCTAGCAAATTTGAGAGCACCCCTTACCCAATGGCTTTACCAGTAGATATACTGTAACACCTCTGGGTCTTTGCCATCTAAGTGATGAAAAAATGATATTCTAGTGTAATTATAATTTGTATCTTGCTTATCTTGAGTTAACTTGAGCACTTTTTCATATGTTTAGTGGTCATTTGTATTTCTTCTTCAGTGAACTGTCTCTTCATATTTTTTTGCCCGTTTTTATATAGTTGTAGGTCTTTTTTCCCTTTATTTTATATTGGGGATAGTATCCCTAACATATGACAGGTTTTTTTATTTTTCAGCTCATTATTTGTTATTTTTCTCTGGTTATAATTTTTGTTTTGTTTTGTTTTGTTTAAAAAGCAGGATTTATTGAGGGGACAGAAAAGCTCCCACTGTGGGAGGGGAACTGAAGGGGTTGTCCCAGTTATAGTGTTTTTAGAGTAAATTATTTTCTTTGATGAAGTCAGTTTTTTCCCCAGGTTTTTAAAATAAACTTTATACAGCCAAGCTTGGTAGCGCGCGCCTGTAGTTCCAGATACTTGGAAGGCTGAGGCGGAAGGATCACCGGAGCCCAGCAGGTCAAGGCTGCAGTGGCTGGGAGCGGCCACTGCACTCCAGTCTGGGCGACAGAGTGAGACTCCAACTCAAAAATAAATAAATAAATAAATAAATAAATAAATAAATAAACAAATAAATAAATAAACAAACTTTATTTTTTAAAGTTAAAATGTCCCTATTGAAAACTGAACACAAGAAGCAAAGAACAAAGCCATACACAATCATAAGTAGTTTACAGTTTGATGTGTCATTCTAGGACCTTTGTGTGTATAGATACAACATCCAATTTTATGAGACTGAGATTGTACAATATGTATGTATCATGCTCTTTTTCATACATCATGAATATTTACCAATTTAAAATCCCAAAGCTATATGAGTATTTTGATAACCAAGAATACACTACACCAACTCAATCTGTTAGAAAAAAAATGTAATCCTCCCTTTCTTGGGACAGAAATTTCATAGAAGACAAAAATAACAACAGACCTTTAGATAAAAGCATTGGCAGAATTCCGATTAAAATACTGCATTCCCTTAATGCTCAATTTAAAATGAAACATAAAGCAGTGGAGTTCAGTATAATGTTGTTAAGAGAATTCATTATCAGATCTATACTGTTAAAGTATTACCAAGGTGATATGTTTCCATTGACTTACGTAATGTATTCCTATAGTACAACCAAAAGAGATGTATATACATTAGTAGCTATCATCAAAATGTAAATATGAACACATCTGTATACATCTGTCCCTTTATACTTCCTTCTGCCCTCTGCTGCCACCCTATTGGACAAGTTCTGGTATGCGCTGTTCTGAGTTGGTTTAACAACTCCATGTCTAAGATGCATCTCTTCTATCAATTATGACAGAAAGATATTTACAAATTGACTAATTCACTAGCTCTACTTTTTATCATATATTGTCACCTCAGGACATCTATAAAGCTTAGATGTTGCAAAATAAACTTTTCCCACAATCAACACAGGTGCTTTACTAAAAATGTACATATAGATTTATAGTTATAGTCTTTAAAACCATCTTCTAGATATGGAGACACTAGCAAAGAACTCTTTCCTTCACACTTCTTCTTCTCCCTCTTCCATAATTTCCAGTTACTAAGCTCACAGAATTATGTCTAGCTACACGAGGTGGAGTAACAGAGATCCCTCCCAGAGGACAATCCTTCCGAAAAAAATTAACACAATGACATTTACAAAGGATGACTATTTTTAAAAAATTTATTGTAGAGATGAGGTCTCGCCAAATTGTCCAGACTGGTCTTGAACCCCTGGGCTCAGGCAGTCCTCTCGTCTCAACCTCCCAAAGTATTGGGATTACAGACATGAACCACCGTGCCTGACTACCTCTCCTTTTAACATGTTTTGATCATTAGTACTTGTTTATCCTACAATACACAGCAGTATTAACTAAAATGCACATACAATGGGTAGATTATCGGAACAGATCTAACTCCTTGGCACAGAACCTTTCTCTCTACACATTTCCTCAAACCACTCCACACTGCCTGGTTAACAGCCAGTACACTCTCCAAAAGGTCAGGTTTAAGAATTCCATTCCCAAATGCAACCACTTCTATGAAATAACAAAAACTACCTAAAGGGTGTTACTTTAACTCTCTGCTTTTCACATATGTTGAGTACTTTGAACCATCTAGAAAGACTGGATGTTTCAAATAAGATTTAAATTTTCCACTAATATACAGTGTAGCATTGAAAAAATGGTGCACATACATAATGTAGGCTATACTTTGAAAGTGTCTTCTAGCCGGGCTTGGTGGCTCAGCCTGTAATCCCGCGCCTTTGGGAGGCTGAGGAGAGTGGATTGCCTGAGCCCGCGGGTTCGAGACCCGCCTGGGCAACTTGGTGAGACCTCATCTCTACAATAAATCAAAAAATTAGCCGGGTGTGGTTGCGCATGCCTGTAGTTCCAGCTACTTGGAAGGCTGAGGCGGAAGGATCGCCGGAGCCCAGCAGGTAGAGGCTGCGGTGGCTGGGAGTGGCCACTGCACTCCAGTCAGTGCGACAAAGTGAGACTCCAACTCAAAAAAGAAAGAAAGAAAGAGAGGAAGAAAGGAAGAAAGAAAGAGTCTCCTACATACGAACATTCTGGCCTAGAACCCTTTCTCTTCCTACCATACTTTTGAAAGGACAGACTGAGAGTGGGAAGCCATTTTCCATCTTGTTCTTAAACCCTGATGCAGTGATGAGAAAGTAGAAGCTATGTTTTTTGAGAAATGCATGCACTTTAGGTAAAATTAACTTTACCAACTTTGTCTTTTCAGAAACAGACTTCCTGGTGCCAGGTATCAGAGGTATCTCATAGCGGCAATCAAGCTTGCCTAGAGTAAAGGGAATTTACAAGGACTAAGACATCATGCATTGGGCAAGGATTGTAAAAGTCATGAAACTTGTAATTACAAAAGTTATGACCGCTCAGAGGGGGAGCAGGTGGGGATTCGATCTTAGTAAATTGGGCACTATCTAGAGGGAAGCCAAGGATCCCCCAAAGCTACCCACTGGGAATGCCTAGGAGATAAGGGGAAGTGCACCCTCCATGAACTCTAAAGAATGTCTTTCGGGAAGGTGCAGGAGAATTAGAATCTTCATCACACCCTTCTCTAGAGGCTATGATAATATGGACAGCCATTAATGGGTCTCTGTGTCACAGGATCTCCAAGACCTCCTCAGGTGGTTGTTAAGGAAGTCACGACAGTCACATGCAACATCTCTAAGAAAAGGATTTAAGCCAGGGCTTTGAGGGACCATGACGCCACACTCACCTAGAGTGTAGACCCACTCCCTGTCTGTGGGGGGTGAAGCTTTCTTGAGTAAATCTTATCTTCTTTCACCTCTGTGTGTTGCAGTTCTTTGCATTTGCACGGATCTCTGGGCTGCCAGCGCAGCACCTCCAGCTTGCTGGCTCCAGCGGTGCTGCGCCTCTCTGCGCCTCTCTTTTCCTCTCCATCCATACACCCTCACCCTGTCCGTACCCTAACAACTTTGAAGTTACATCATGTTTATCTTCACAGTTATCCTATTCCTACTACTTTTTTCCACTGGTTTTTCAAAGAGAAGCAGCTGACTGAAGGGAATGGGGTGGGAAGGAGCATTCAAATGAGCATCTGGTTGCTAGGGAAACTGGTCTACTCAGGAATTATGACTTCCTAAAATTATATAGAAATGTCAGCAGAACTGCTTGGAGTCTGTCCATTCCTCCTCAGGTTGATAGACCTCCAGCTTTGGAGCTGACCGAAGCTCCCAAAGTTCCTCAGCTGCTTTCCCAGGGGGCTGTTAGACTTGCTGTTTCAAGGGAGTGAAGTGGCAAAAACTGTATTCTAATCAAAATGAGAAGGTTAGTGTAAGAGTGAAAGTGGTGGATCCCCATCTTATCTTCTGATCTGGAATGGCATGTGAGCCTCTCCAAGCTCCTGGATGATAGTATTTATAATGACACTGATGCTATCTTTATATTTTCCTTTTATTTTCATTATATTTGAGTCTCTACCAAGTTTTCTTTAGGTTCAAATGTCAAGAAAAATACTTCTTAGTATAATCTCACATGAGAGTTTTATTGATGTTCTGTGTGAAAATAAAAATATCTTACACATGTTTTGATTTTTCACTTTTTTCATCATCACATCTCAGACTAATCAAATTAAAAATGAATGAAATAGAATAAAATAGACTCTTGTGATTAGCAAGGAAGTAAAAATGAGTATATCCAGAAATGAAATGCATGTGAGATTCATTTTGGTTTCCTACTTCTTGGTTAGATTATGTAATAATGATTTGGGGTACCCTTCTTTGGATCTTAAATGTCATTTTCAATGGTGGGATTAGAGTGAGGGGAGAGAGCAACATCTTTTCAAGAGAAGGAAAAGATACACTGATATTTATGATCAAGTGTTATCCTTGGAAAGTAAAATTTATGTTAGAATGTATGGTACGTTAAATACGTGGCACAGAGGATTAGAACAAGGAGGGGACTTGAGCTGGGTTACATTGCCCGTCTTCTCTGTGCAGCCTGAAGACAACTTTGTAATTTACAGAATAGCATTCAGAATGTCTTTTCCTGATTGCTCCTTTAGATGACTATTCAGGAAGGACTTGAGCCTCAGTGTGTCTGTGATATTGTGCTTTAATGGGCCGACTGCGTTGTGTGAAAGAATAAAGGAAACTTGTGGAGGCCATGGTCTAAATTTGGATGCATTTGTCAGAGTATGTGGGTCTTTTCCTACTTTCCACACCGCCTCACAGCCTGATTTTTCTTTTTCTTCTTCTTAGAGATGGAGTGTCACTCTGTTGCCTAGGCTGAAGTGCATTGGCATAATATGGCATGATTATAGCTCACTGTAGCCTCAAGCTTCTGGGCTCCAGGAAGCTCCTGTCTCAGCCTCCCAAGTAGCTGGGACTATAATGGTGTTCCACTATGGCAGGCTAATTTTTTTCCTTTTTTTATTTTAATTTTTATTTTTTATCTTTATTTATTTATTCATTTTTGAGTTGGAGTCTCACTCTGTCGCCCAGACTGGAGTGCAGTGGCCACTCCTGGCCACCGCAGCCTCAACCTGCTGGGCTTCGGCGATCCTTCCACCTCAGCCTTCCAAGTAGCTGGAAC
>NW_007246315.1:240945-371107 GCF_000164805.1 Carlito syrichta | reverse complement strand
CTCACCAAGTTGCCTAGGCGGGTCTCGAACCCGCGGGCTCAGGCAATCCACTCAGCCTCCCAAAGGCGCGGGATTATAGGCTGAGCCACCGAGTCCAGCTTTATTTGTATTTTTAGAGATGAGGTGTCATTGTATTGCCCAGGCTGGTCTCAAAACTCCTGGATCTAAGTGATCCTCCCACCTTGTCCTCCCAAGTTGCTGGGATTACAAGCATGAGCCACTATGCTGCTCCCCTCCTTCCCCTTCCCCTCCCATTTTTCTATGGAATTTAGTCTTCGATGTAGAACTAATTGTGGCTATAACATTTTTTTTTTTGAGTTGGAGTCTTACTCTGTCACCCAGACTGGAGTGCAGTGGCCGCTCCCAGCCATCACAGCCTTGACCTGCTGGGCTCTGGCGATCCTTCCGCCTCAGCCTTCCAAGTAGCCGGAATTACAGGCATGCGCTACCACGCCCGGCTGATTTTTTGATTTATTGTAGAGATGAGGTCTCGTTGTCCAGGTGGGTCTTGAACCCGCGGGCTCAGGCAATCCACTCACCAGCCTCCCAAAGGCGTGGGATTACAGGCTCAGCCACCGAGCCCGGTTGGCCATAACATTTTACAAGTCTAAAATGTATAGAAAAAAATTAGGGTATCTACATCATATTTACAATAATTGAATGAATATACAACTGCACTTGTCTGGTCAAACATTTAATGTGAAAACTCCAAAATCTCTCAGGTAAGATTTTCTTTCTAAGCTAAATGAAAACTTACCCCATGGGTCACATCTTGAGCTCTGCCACATCCACTTAGTGCAGTGTGTGCATCTGTTAAACAAATGAGTGCCTGTGAGTCCAGAAATCCACTCACACTGTTTCTCCCAGAAGCAAATAAAATACATCATCTTGGATTATTTTGATAGTTCTGATAAATCTCACTTGCTTACCTGTGAAGCATCATGCCTTTTGTGGGGGTTGGGAGGAAGAAGGGATAGGGGCATTTGAGGAAATGTACCAGGTCTCTAGTGAGTTATTCATGGCTAATTGGGTGCCAAATGGGCAATATATTTGACACAGTTATTTATCCTTTCTGTTTTATAAAGTGTAAAGAACTCTAAAACAACAAGTTGCATGTCTTGATTGTCTATAATACTTGATTTGGTTTTGCACAGCATAGGCATGTAGATTTCATCGCAGCTGGGCTGATGGATGCCAGGCGGTGAAGGGAGCCATTAGCTTCCACTATCAGGATTTCCAAACCATTGGGTGGGCCACAAGGAAGTCTGAATTCTCATTTTCACTTTTTATTAACCTGGACACTATCTTTGTCACCTCAGATGATCGACATAAGACAGAGCAGTTGGAGAATTAATAACTCAATAATACTGAGATTAGGCAGCCAGGAATGAGAAAAGTGTCCCAAATAGAAATTTCAGCAATTCAGTATTTCCTTGCTGAGTAGGTAGATGACTCAGTACACTTGGTAAAACATTAAAATTGCTCTATTAAAACTGGAATGTGTGTAAGTATTAATATTGTTACATCACAGCAGGGAATGGTTTACTTTTTTTGTTGAGGGTGGTTTATTTGCAAATCAAACATAAAGCCTGAACTGAAACACTAGGTTTCATTAAATAGACAGCTGAATGAACAGAGGTGAGTGAATTGATTCTGCTGCAGCTGCCCGGGGCTTGGAGGGTTTATGCTTGTAGGCAAACCCTGCCCCCAAAACACTTTTGTGTCCCATCCTATCAGTGAGAAATCACTGCTCTACTAGACTTTTTATTGCCTTGATTTTTTTTCTCCATTCATTATCATTATTTTGATTTCACATCATTCATTATTTTGAATCCCTATCTACAAAGGGTTATTATATTTGGGTCATTTGCTGGGGCCTGGAGCTTTGTTTGTTAAATTGAGCTATAAGTTAGAATGTTTATCATCAAGGAAGAATTTTTATCTGTGTTAGGTATTTGTCAGGAATCCCTGATAAGCTGCTAACTAGATAGAATATGAAGGTAAGTCCTCTGAAGGCTTTAACACCCTTTGGGGATAGTCTGAACTTTGAAAAAGCTGTTGTGAGGCTGGTCAGGTTTCGCTGCCTTTTCTCTAGCATCCCAATCTGATGAAGTCTCATGCATAGCAAAAATGGCACATTAGGGTCCTTTTATTTAATTCTGACAATGCTCCCCAGAACGTTTTTCAGAACAAAGTCTGTGCCTTGGTCATGTGGCCATCCTCACAGTGACCTAATGGGTTTGGATGTCTGCATTCTTTCAACAAGACTACTAAGTTATTTCAGCTGAGAAGGTGAAATGTGGGTGGTTTCCAACACTTCTATCTCCAATTCAGCACTTTTTTTTCTTTCGTACTCCATTCTCAAAGCTTCCTGCAGCATGTTTTGTATTGCTAAGATGACCTGAGCCAGCAGTTGACTAAACTGGGGTGCGATCGTGCTGTAATTTCTTCTTGGGCCAGATAAGTCACAACTGAGGGGCCTAGAAATTTGCTGCTTGAACTTGGCAGTGAGCAGGTTCTTCTTATGTTGGAATTGACTCTAAGCTTTACTTTATCTAGAAAGAAGTCACCTCACAATATTGAGGAGGAAGTAAATGAAATAAAGTAGTGATGGAATGTTTATGGGGTCTGTGGGCTTGTCGGGAGGGATGTGGGTAGAATGCAGAAAATAGCCCCCTTGAGTCCCCTTTCTGGTGTCCTACAGGAATGAAAGCCGTCATGGATCTTGGCGAATTAAAACCGAGAGAATAAGAAGAATGTGATCTTCACCAAAGTAAAATAACTCAGTCATGATTCACCAGCTCCATGCAAAATTCTCCTTAACTCCTTAAGAGAGTAAGGTCTTGGTTCCACCTGCCCTACCCCCTCTTTGTGGCTCATCTGTTACCTAGATCAGTGCCTGGTTCAGGGCAGGTCTGGACAAATATGAGCTGAATTGAACGTTATGGTGACTCCAGGGGCTCTGGGTATTACTTGTTTCATTTCCCTGAATAGTATCTTAACTGTCCTAGGCTGTACCCCCAGTTGACTTTGACCTCATTTATGTCCTTTCCTTGCAGTATTGCAGAGTAGCTGTCAACAGAAGAGAATCAAGACATTTACGTACATTTGTTTAGTGACATATAGCAGAACAGGGATTAAAGTATGAAAAATTGACAAACTTATAGGCAATAAAAGTAATGCATTAGACATGTTCTATGGAGAAGAAAGTGTAGGGACAGTGGGAAATTTACTTTTTTAATAAAAGCTGAAATAAAGTATCTGATCTTAAATTTTAAAATCCATCTAGTAAATATACTGCAATGTTCTTATATGAGAGTTTATTATTCTGGTCAGTAAAAGAAAGAAAGAACTAAATTAGATAAAATATCTGCAAATAGAAATTCAAGATATCTAGGAATTACAAATTTGAAAGCAATGTCCTGATAATTTTATCTGTATCTGGATAGGTGAAGAAGTTGTAATGTGTCTTGGGAGGTTATGCTGAGATAAAGGATGAATTTTCCAGTGGATATCTTGGATTTTATACTTTCATATTAACTTTTGAAGATGTTGAATTTTGACCAGATTCGTAACAGCACAAGAAATATCTTAGATTCAACTTTGGTTTAGTGTTAAAACAATGAGAGGCAGTTTGTTTCCAGGTGGACATATTTTTGTCAATTGAAATGAATTACAATGAATTTTATGTGGGTAAAGGTTGCGATGGTAATGAACAAGAGCTTGTAGTTAGTTTTCAGATTCCTTCTAATATGTATATTCTTTGGATTGACTTTATTTGAAGTAATTAAAGATTGATTTGCCAAAAATATTTTCCCCCCCAAATCTCTGCATCAACCAGTGTGGCTCCTAAGTCAATTCTAAAATGCTACAGAGATAATATAAGTGACATATTTCCAATTTGGAGAAAATGCCTTATTGATTCTCCATATTTTAGTACTAACTTTTTAATAAATTTGTTTGAACATAAACATATGTGACTTTTGGGAAAGTTTGTGATCAGATGCAAGAACCTGTGAGGTCCCATCTGGTTTTCAAGTTTTGGCTTTTAAGCAGGCTTGGAAAGCCTGCTGGCTTCTCTAGTCTCTTAAAGGCTCTTCTGCCAGTGGAGTAGGGGACATTTCTCTCTTATTAATAATTGCAAAATGATTAAGCATATTAATTTGTTCTTTGTGGAAGAATGTATCTACTGGGCAACTTTCTATTACTTTCAAATTAGGTTATGGAGAGTTCAGTTCTACCTTTTCCTTAAACCAGCATAATTAAAGATTATTGATTAGGTGTATTTCTTGAGACGCTATCAGCTTCCACATGTTTTGTCATAAACTAGAATTTGTTTTCAATCCACAAAGTTTGTCTCCAAGGGATATGAACCCAGATGTGAGATATGAAACTTACTATGATGCTCTCCTGGGACTAATAATAGAGTTGTGATACCTAAAATTATGTGGAGATAATTGTATATTTAGAAATTATTTGATATAGCTGTTTATTATCTAATAAAGTTTTAAAAAGAAACTGGAATGAAAAGACTTTCCAATCTTCTGTCTCTCTTTATTGCAGAAGTACAGATGGCTTTTCAATGTGATGGATTCTGTGGTGAGGATTACATCATTGGGGGTTTTTATATTTCTGTATTTTTAGTTTACTAATTTTACTTCCCTAACCCCCATTTAAAAAATATTCCTGCCAGATAAAACAAGGAAATGATGAAGCCAAGTTTAATTAGTACTTGGAAAGAAGAGTGCATTTCCACCTCACTGTCAAGGCCATGATATGTCACCCCTTATGATTGTCAGTAGGCCAGCCATGGGTTTTCTTGTGTAAGGAATGTGTGCTTGAAGATATAGATTATAGACCCAGGGAAATGTGAACATATTTCTATGCTTGGAAATGTCCTCAGAGGTGGTGAACCTTCCTTAGAGGGAACCTCAGGTAGGATAAACAATGCCTAGGTACTTATTTGTTTGCTTGTTTCTTAAAGAAACACAATAATAAAGACAAAGAAACCAAAACAAAATTGGCATATGTACAGATCAAACAGATGAGACTAGAATAGTGTTAATATCTAGAAATGCATTCTGTAAGACCCTGCCTGATTATATTAAAGGGTAGTCTGCAACTCTGGCCCTGAGTTCCCCTGTAGTCATATGCAAGGAAGACACACTATAAGTTACAAGATTCAGTTATAAGATAAAAATGTATCATTGCTTTGGACAAGTATGGCTGTTCCTGCAACTCATACAGAGAAATTTCTCCCTGTGAAGGGACAGAGTGGTGACAGTTTAACTTTGCTTGGGAAAACCCAGCTGTTTTTCTCAGCCTTTCTAGAAGTAATTCTATTGATGACTTCAGGCAAGGAGCAATGTAAGACACCACACCACGTTGCACACATTAAGAGGAATGAACTCTCTGGATATGGTCATCCTCGAACCCCAAGAGCAAGTGGAAGAAATCTAATCTCTGCTCTTCTTTCTGTTATCTCTTCAGTGGACGCCAGTTGCTGGGATAGTCTTACAGTGCCCGTTGTGAGCAGTTTCTTAATTTCTTCAGGCAAAGGGGTGACTGGGCCTCATGTATGTTGCAGAATCTATGTACATACATGTATGGCAGAAATATATGTAAGAGAAATCCTTAAAACACTAACATTTGTCATCAAACCCCAGAAGTGAAGCTTATCTTTCATACAAGTTACACAGTGTATCTGCAGTCAGTTATTTTACCTAAATCTCACAGTATTAAGGATGACCAAAATAAGGGAGTTAGTAGTTGGTTTGGATTGGCGTAATGTCCTGTATTAACATGCTCTTGATGCCAGAGCTGACTTTTTCTTTTGGATTCATTAATGAGTTTGAAATCTGTAGAATCTTTCTTGTTTTGGGCAGCCACGGAGCTTGGCAGTAAGTCTCTGAAGTAACTCTGGTCAGACCTGACTGTACCAGGAAAGTATGTTTCTGAAAAACGCCCAGTAGTGACCTGAGGCATTGAGTCTGTGGATGCAGCTAGCTGTCTTACTGCAGGAACTCTTGGAACAGGATCTAGGAAATGAAGTGATAGGACATGTCAGCTTAGCCCTTATTCCTAGAGCCTTTTGAAGAACTGTCTCTACTGTTGAAAATATGGCCCGTCTTTTTCCATTTTTACTTTGCCAGGAAGTCAAAAGGGAATGGAGAAAGAAGCAGTCTCAAAGTCAGAGGGGAGGAGTAAGGGAATGTTACTCTGTCTCAACTTTGCCTATTTCCCAGAAAAAAAATTTTCCTCTGTGTACATACTGCAGTTGCTTATTCCTTCCTCTCAGGTAAATCTGTTGACCACTGTGTGCCTTCTTGTGTGATTTATAATAGTAAACATAATACTTATGTATACATGGGAAGATTTTACAATACAAAGTGTGACTTGAGAACTGTAGAATATCTCTTCTCATTCCCCGAGAGCCTAATGCTAGACCAGAGTTCGTATTAATAGTTGCTCAACAAATGCATATTGAATTCATTTGATTTTAGAACCGAACTCTCTTTGGGCTGGTTCTGAAAGAGAGAGCAAACATTATTTAGCAGGCTCCTCATCAAACACTGGTCTTACTGTGGGAATTACTGTGCCTGTAGATGCCAAAGTTTGACATGTAGACTAAGTGGAAGAATGCTCCTGGTGGAAAAAAGTGATATTGTATTAGGAAGACAAAAATCATACAAGCCTAGCCAAATGATGGATTTGTCAATAAATATTCTAATTCCATGGTCTATTTTTATTTTCTTACACATGGCTTTACTTAGCATCCTAGATTGACTTGCTTTTTATTGATATTGTTTCTTTGTTAAACTCTTGGAAAACTGTTTGCAAATTTTATGATTTAGGAATTAAAATTGATAGTTCTAATTAGTTTATTGGCTCTTTTGGCCACCTTTGGATCATTAATGTAATGTTTTCTTCTTACCTTTGTGTGGTGGGAAAGCAAACCACCTTTGCTTCCATTATTTTGCTTTCTAACCCTTGAGATAATTTGTTTTGTTAGATCAGAGGGGCATTTGATGAAGGTCAATACTTATTAGACAGTGTGTTGGTGGTTGAATTGGCTACATGTTGACTTTTGACTCTATCTTCTTGGAACATTCATTTTATAAATGAAGAGACATACATTTCTATGGTTCTTCCTGACCTTCTCCCAGACACGGCACTGTGCTAGGCCCTGGAGCGTGGCTGTTGAGTGAGGTTGTGAGGTACTATGCTGGAGATAGGCATGGGTAGTCCAAGGAGCTTCGTGTGTTTACAAAACACTAATCAGGACAACAGGAGGCAAGGATTCCCCCACTTGGCTTTGCTATTAAATAGCTGTGTGACCTTGAAAAAAACATCACTTAGCCTCTTTGGACCTCTTTTTCTTGTGACTCATGACTAGATAATGGTCTAGACTAGTTTTCAAACCTCAGCCACACATCAGAATCACTTAGGAAGCTTATTGAAATGACAGTTCCCTGGCTTTACCAGCAGATAATCTGTTCAGTAGGACTGGGATGGAGCCCAGGAATGTGCTGATTTTGCATGTTCTGTTCTGACGGAGGTGGCTTGTGGGCCACACAGTCAAAAACACTGGTGTAGGTCAGAGCTTTCCAAACTGTGGGAGGTAACCTGCTAACGAGTCATGAAATCAATTTAGTAGATTTGGAATAGCCTTTTAAAAAATGAAACAGAAGAGAAGTGAAATTATCAGAGGCATCATGGAGTGAAGATCAGTAAAGTTAGAAAGTGACCTTCTATATTTTTAGGTATTTGTTACCAAAGCCCTTACTTCCAAGTAAGTATCTTGGAAAGACTATTATGCCTACTCGTGGCCAATTGGCGTGAATGTGCAAATAGGATGTGTGGAATTTATCCTTTTCCCGGAGCACTGATTATTTCAAGAAGGTGAATTTACCTGTTGTAGGGGTTTTGATATGACAGTGTTCCCTGAACCACCACAGGACAGAAGTGTTGATCCCATCCCTCATTGCAGGGGAAGATTTTTCACAGGATTAGGACATAGGGTAAGAAGATCATTCCTAAGTCCTCTCCTCAGGAATATAATAGGAAGCCCAGATCTCTTCCACTTATTGAAAACAGTTTGGACAGCTTATAAATAATAGCCTCTAAAAAAGATTTCCAGGGATAAGCTGAATCTTCATAGGAGTAAAATCATCTTCCTCAAGAGATGTTTGTTTGAGGGGCATCTAGATAGTTAACCCTGTCAAACTGAACATCTTTCTTTCTTTGCTAGTCTTTTTTCAATAATATTTTTTGTATGAATGCTTTCTAAAGCCACTTCCCTTCTAAGATGCTAAATAAGACTTTTACTCAAATTCAATCATTTGCTCCTTGAAATAATCATATATTTTAATATTTTGTGATTTTTAACTTACAAGAATGACAATGGGTTTGTGAATAAAGTTTTGTGAAAATTAATCAGAATGCTAGATTAGGAGGCAGTTGGCAGAAATCTTTAATTACATTTATTATATATATGCATTTGAATGTCTAAATGGGAAATGTTGTCTTCAAAGTAGCTTTGGTGACTTTGTACTAATTTCAAATATTTTGCCATTGTTTAAAAAAACAAAACAAGAATCTCCATCACAAACCACTTTTGAAACCCTTCTTTTGAATTTCCCTTCAGAGTCAGGTTATGATCTTCATGAGAAAACTGGTTTCAATCCTTAATGGTTACACCTCATTTTTAAGAAAAACAGTATTGCTTAACATGATTACCTACCTTATTTGGCAAGCATGGCTCTGAATGACTGTTGGTTGCTTCCCAGAATCAAATACATCTTCAAAGAATGACAATTAACTATCTCTGAGCTATTGAACTGGGACACAGATTCTGAAGGTAGTTCAGAGGGAATAGTTTCAAACATCGTTGAGCAATCCTTTTCATTGTGTTACTGGAGGAAGTGCTAGTTTCTAAAGATGATCACTTTGAAAGTCCAGTACACTTAAATGTAAAGTTTCTGAAACCTTTGATTTAAAGCAAAGGTTGACTTGATGATTTTGATTGACAAGTTGTCGATGAAGGGTCTGGGAAATTGAAATTAGGCCAGTTTAGTGACAAGGACCCGAATGGGTGTTGTCTGTGGTACTTCAAAGGAAGGAATGATTGAATGAACGAAAGTCGACAGGTGTGTGTGTGTGTGTGTGTGTGTGTGTGTGTGTGTGTGTGTGTGTGTGTGAGAGAGAGAGAGAGAGAGAGAGAGAGAGAGAATGCCAGGTGATTTATACTCTCCCCTCAGGTTTTTGGCTCAGTTGAAAGAGCCGTGCTTGACAGTAAGAGGGAAGGGTGATTGCGTAGGCAAGGCAGGGCATGCTGCAAACTAGGAGGGTTACTGTCAGAGCCTTTTTCAATGACAAGAAAAGCTGCCTATAAAGAAGATGGCCTTTGCTAGCATAAGGAAAAACAGTCAAAATTTAGAGCTGCTTCCATAGCGACAATGCTATTTTTTAAGTACAGTTAGATCCGAAGAACACCCCTCCCCCAAAGACATCCATGTGTCAAGATAGCTCTGAGAGTGGTTGTGGAATACTTACAAAGGCTTTTAATTTAAAACATTTTTCCTAAGGCCACTCTGTTTATTTTGCATTACCAACAAAGTAAAAATATCTGCAAATTACAGATCTCAAAAATTAAGACTTTAGGGTTGCTATCTTGATTAAAACAGTTTAAGCAGGGGTTTAAAATGTGAGGTTTTTCTTAACAGTTATCACAAAAGGGATTCTCGACATTTATTTGTAATCTAACTTTAGATCTTAAATTCAAAGTATGGAATTAAAAAGTAAAAGGAAACCTTCAGTTATCCATGTGATTCCTGGAAGTAGCAGGTATTTCATCTGAATTAGACAGTTTTAAACATCAAAATACTAGATTCTCCTTCTGCCTCTGTCCTCAGCTCCTGAGATTGCCACCTCCCATCTTGGAAAGGTGGAAGCAAAAAATTTTTAATGCAGTGTCTGGTGGAGAAACCACCAAGAGTATTTAATTGAGAGACATAACAAATGTGTTGAGGTGGGTGCGGTGATCCACGCTTGTAGTGCCAGCACTGTGGGCAGCTGAGGGGAGAGGATTGCTTGAGCCCAGGAGTTCAAGACTAGCGTGGGCAACATAGGGAGACCGTGTCTCTACAAAAATAAATAAATAAATACATACATACATAAATGAATACATAAATAATGCCAGGTCTGACAGGTCATGGAGTGTCACCATGCCATGTGCAGGATGAGCACAACACTCTGTTAGTCTTTCTCCCTTTCCTTTCAGTGTTTTTGGTTCAGGAGTTGGTTAAGGAGGTGACAGCAGCCTCTGGTTGGGTATTCCCAGCCCTGCCTAACCATCCAGCCCTATTCTCAGCCAATCAAGTGGGTGACTGGTTTGGGCTATTTCCCCTTTCTGAAGAGAAGATGACCCTTCTGGAAACTTTTGTTCATAGACCCTGTCTGCTTTGTGGGTTGGTGTCATCTTAGACTTTGGTCCACCACTGTAATGAATCAGAGGGAAGGACTTCCCATAGAGTTATAACTTTTCCTGCCGCTCTCTGGGAACTGCTAGACTTAGCTGTCCGAGTTAACTTAGATTTCACTCTGCTGGGCTTGTGAGATGGCTCGCAGACTACCCCTCCCAACCTTAGAAATTGTTTATGATCATGAAATAACTAAATTTACAAAGTGCCTTTCTTCTGGAGATTGATTAGTTTTACACAGCATTTTCTCATTTAATGTCAGTTGTCAGGCACTACATGAGGCTCTGTGGCATAATGCCAGTTTGTTGAGGCTCAGTGAAGGGGTCAGGGCTGTCCTGGTCATGTGGTAATTCTTTACGGGACCAGTGATGAATTCAGTAGGTCATGCCATCTCCTTTGTCATGTTCTATTATTGTTGGTTTGGTTAAAACCATCTCAGAATGATTTCATAAGACAGACCATGTGTTTTGTTATGAAAGTATAGCTTCTTTAACAAAAATTTATTGTGTGTGTGTATGTGTGTTGTTTTTAGTTCAGGTGTTTGCTGTGTGATTAACTGCAGCCTGGAGTCTTTCTGTAATATGTCCGTGGAGTCTTTCTGTTGTTTAGTGCTGTTGAAGAGGTGAATCTGTTTTAAAATGAAGGCAGTAGAATGGGCTATGGAATCCCACATCAGCAGAAATCCCAGTACAAGCATTCACCGTGGTGTGATCTTGGTTTATTTATTTATTCTTTCTAAGTCCAAGTAACATTTGGATAATAATATCTTATTTACTGGCTTTTGGTAAAGATGAAACAAAAAAAGAAAATTTACTATATGGCGCATAGGAAATGTTTTCATATTTCAGTAACTCAGTTTCCTGGGTTGGTTTCTGTGGGAAGATAACCTGTTAACAGTTTACCAAGCAGGGAATACCAAATTCCTTATGGAATCACAAGAAGTTAGAATACTAAAAGACCTCACTCATTCATTCTCCAAATATTTATTGACCACCTGCTACTGACCAGGCTCTTGAGAGTTCCCTGAGCAACAGACAAAAATCCCTGCCCTCAAGGAGCGTACGCTCTAGAGCTGAGAGAGACGAATGATAAACAAGAAACACCATCTATAAATCAATTTTACCATTTGCTTGAGAGAGTTACATGGGAAGGGGAAAGCAGGGGTGAGGGTGGGGTGGGGGTGGGAGAGGGAGATAAAAGTTTTAAAAATAGAGTTTAAAAGACATGTAACTTTCTTCCCTTCCTCCCTCCCTCCCTTCCATTTCTTCTCCTTTCTTCCTTCCCTCCCTCCCTTCCTCCCTTCTTGTCAGGGTCTTGCTCTGTTGCCCAGATTGGAGTACAGCAACATGATCACAGCTCACTGCAGCCTCTGACACTCTGGTGATCCTTCTGCCTCAGCCTCCTGAGTAGTTGGGATTACAGAGAAGTGCTGCCATGCCTGGTTAATTTTCTGTTGTTTTTTTTTGTAGAGATGAGCTCTCATTATGTTACCTAGGCTGGTCTCGAACTCCCAGGCTCAAGGAATCCTCCTGCCTCAGCCTCCCAGAGTGCTGGGATTACTGGTGTGAACCATCATGCCCAGCCAAGAACATGTAATTTTTTTTCGGGGTGGGGTGGGAGGTGGGGGGGTCGGAGTCTCACTCTGTTGCCCAGACTGAAGTGCAGTGGCACGCTCGTGGTCACTGCAGCATTGACATGCTGAGCTCAGGTGATCCTTCTGCCTTAGCCTTCCAAGTAACTGGAACTACAGGCATGTGCCACCACGCCTGGCTAATTTTTTGATTTATTGTAGAAATGAGGTCTCACCAAGTTGCCCGGGCTGGTCTTGAACCCATGGGCTCAGGCAACCTCTCACCTCAGCCTCCCAAAGTGCTGGGATTATAGGTGTGAGCCATCATGCTTGGCCCTAGTACATGTACTTTTTAGCTAATCTCATTGGGAGGGAAACATTTATTCAAAGATTTAAAGGTGCTAAAGTTGGCCATATAGCTATTAGAGGGAAGGGTGTTCCAGGTAGGAGAACAGTAGTGCAGAGAGAGACCCTGGGTGTCCAAGCCAGTGTGACTGGAGGGTTTAGCAAAGTGGAGGAGAACAGGAGATAAGGGTACAGGGAATATTACTGGGGCCCTGGAGGCCATTGGTGGGCTTTGGTTTTTACTCTGAGAGGAAGGGAGAAGGGTTTCTAGCCAAGGAATGGCTTGATCAGAGTTAGTTTTAAGAGGATCACCAGCAGTCACTTGAAGTAAGGAGATGCAGAGGGCATAGATGGCAGAGGACACCTTTAATTCCTTCATGTGAGTTAGCATGGAATTTGGAGACAGGATTTGAATCCTGGGTGTGACACTGCACCACTGAGGGTATCAGACATCCCAAATTGAAAGAAATCTTCAGGGAAATCTTGAAAATACCCAATTACCCTCTGAGAGCCAGGATTTAGGCTATGCAGGAAGAAAAAAAAATGCTGATTCCATTTTTTAAAAAACTAACAATGTGTTTTTAGGGGATGAAAGCTGAGGCATTTTTGTAGCCTAAAATTACTTTTGGAGGGGGGGTTGTCCACATAGCTTTGGGTGTTAGATGGATACTTCATACAAGAGATGGGATTTCATTAAGCTGGCTGTGATATTTTATTAGACTTAAATTCTCTAGGTCTGTTTAGCTATAAAGATAGCTGTCAAGCAGTTATGGGACCAAAATACAAAATACTTGGGTGGTACTAAAAAATGAGGTCTGTGATAATATAACATTTCTACCTAAAGAAAGATAGCACTGGTAAGGTATCTAATTTCAGACTGTTAGGAGGGAAAAAATAACGTAGTTTGGTAGGCTTGCCTTACCATGAATTTTCATTTTTTATTTTCATCTTTCTGTCTTACCTCTGTTTTGGGGACACCCCCAAAACATCTTATTTGGCATAAAAATGTACTTTTATCCTCCTGATTGCTTAACTTGAAGTTGTTAAGGAAAAAAAAGTTAATGTCTAAAATAACCCTCTCCAAAATGTTAGTCCTCCTTCGGTTATAATTTTCTAAGTATTTTTAAGCCAATGATTTTTTAAAAAATAAGACCTGTAGTAAAGATTAATCAGTGCTCAGATGCCATGTTAATTATTTGGGGAGACTTTGTGGATATCTAATTTTTGGATCATTGTGGTCTTTTTGCTTCCTTTCTGTCATTTTGCTACCTTGGGACCACAAATCCACCTACCCTTTCTGTGATTGGGCTGAAAGAGGGAAAAGAGATGAGATTCATATTTACCTATTTTCATCCATTAACTTCACATTTTCACCATTGTTTTGGTGCATTTTTTTTTCATTTTGGTATTTTTGCATTTGCCCACTGGCCCAAGATTACACTTCTACTTGAATGTGTTTTTGAGATATTTGATCAAACCAAAAGTTGGCTGTGAGAAAATAAAATTTCTTTAGGCTTTATTTATTTATTTTTTGAGTTGAAGTCTCACTCTGTCGCCCAGGCTGGAGTGCAGTGGCACACTCATGGCCACTGCAACCTCAACCTGCTGGGCTCCGGTGATCTTTCCACCTCAGCCTTCCTAGTAGCTGGAACTACAGGCACGCACCACCATGCCTGGCTATTTTTAGGCTTTAAAACAAAGCAACAATATTTGACATACGCCAGCACTGGGAAATATTTATTATGTTTCTATGAATTTTTAGCATAAAATTTCTTCCCACTTTATTTTTCCTCAGCTGTACAAGGAAACTGAGAAAGTAAATTTGTAGTTTCTGATAAATATATATTTGGAAGGGTAGAGGCTTCTTTGTCTCAAGTTCTCTTTTTCTGTTTTTTAATTTCTTAGATGGAGTTGCACTTAAATAATAAATCATAGTCTACCTCCCCCGTTGGTGAGAAATTCAATATGATGAGTTAAGATGAATAGAAAATGCTGTTTACAGTAGAGCTGTCTGTAGTTTGGGGTGGTTTCTAATTTCAGCTTTGGAGCAGTATTTAGTATAATAAATATCTCTGAACTTGAGCTGATGATCATCATCTGTGGTGCTTTATAAAGTATGTCGCTCAATGACTATACAGTATTTTGGAAGCCCTATGGATATCTGTTCATATGTGTACATACTTATATTGGTCAAAGTGTGTAAATGCCAACTGTATACACAAGACTGACCTTGACAGAAGAAGTATCAACTGAATACATGAGGAACATTCTTGGAAGAAGTCTGATGGGTTCACTTTGGCTGATGGATAAGATTTCAGTGGATCAGGATTACTGGTGAGGAGTATCAGGTGGAGAAAAACATGAGGACCAGGCACAGTGGCTCACATCTGTCATCCCTGCACTTTAGGAGGCTGAGACAGGAGGATTGCTTGAGCCTAGGAGTTCAAGACAGCGCAGACAACATAATGAGACCTAGTCTCTACAGTAAAAAATAAAAAACAATAGCCGGGCATGGTGGCTCATGCCTGTAGTCCCAGCTACTCTGGAGGCTGAAGCGGAAGGATGACCTGAGCCCAGGATGTTGAGGCACCAGCGAGCTGAGATTGTACCACTACACATCAGCCAGGGTGACAGAGTGAGACCCCGACTCAAAAAAACAAGAAAAAGTAAAAAAAGAATGAGCAATGGTGCAATAGTAGAGCAGTGTGGATGTTCCCAGTGCCAGTTGTCTCCTTCTGGGCTCTTCTCGCTTCATTTCCCTGGTGCAACTTAGCTCCAATGTCACCTTGCCCTAGGTGCATTCCTGAGGAAGGCTTTGTTTGAAATGCATGTGGATATTGGAATCAAACACTTACTTGCCTACCTCTTGGGCAAGTTACTTAATAAGTGAAATGTGTATAACTATATGCCGGTAGTGTTCTTAGTGCCTTGCACAGGTTTTATCCCTTAATCACCACAACATTTTTATAAGGTAGGAACTACTACTGTTATTCTCAGTCTACAGATGGGGAAACTGAGGTACAGAAAGGGTAAGGAACTTTCTCCAGGTCATACAGATAGCAAGTAGCAGCAGGGAGAGTCAAGCAGCTGCATTCTGGCTCCAGAAACTATACTCCTAACTAATAGGCTATAAACTTGGTAGGCTGTAGTTTATGTGTAAGGCTTTGTGATAAGATTCTCAAAATGCAGTTCAACATGCAGATGCGGTAGGTGCTAGATAATTGGAAATCTTTGCTGTTTGACTGAGAGGGTTTCTTTCTGTACATACCTCTGATAGCATTCTTATACTGTATCCTAATTATTGATTTGTCTGTTTTATACATTGGACTGAAGCTTCTTGAGGTCAGAATCTCTACACCCAGAACCTGTCCCCTGAGGGTTCAGTAGATGCTTGTTGAATGAGTGAATGAGCAAAACATTTTGATGTCTGCAGTGGTCTTACTGCAGGCAAGACGCTGGTGGAGTGGTTCATAGGCAGGACTTTAAGGCATACACAACTAGGCATGAATCCAGCCCCTACTGCTCTTTGGCTTTGTGTCTTCTGCAAATTGTATGTCCTGCCTTAAGCCTCCACTTCCTTGTTTATTTAATGGGGTCAGTAGAGTTGTCATACAGAGCCAAAGAGATCAAGCATATCAGGAATTTAACATAATGCCTGGCTTATGATAAGCAATAAACAATTGCTTTTATTATTTCTGAATACCTGTTGAAAATCAGGTACTCTGCTACTTGTTGACAGTATAGAGATAATGATTCTCCCCTCATTTGGGGAATTTACAGTCTCATATGAGAGAAGAATGGTCACCAAATGTACAATTCTGTGCAATAATGTACAATAGTAGGCAACTGTGTGATGGAAAAAGGTGGAGAGTAGTCAGCTTCATCTTGGAGGATATAACCAAGTTGGGTTTTGCAAACTAAGTAAAATCTTTAAAGCAGAGCAGTAATGAAAGTCCTCAAATAACAGGATTGTGGACTTAATTGAATAGGCGATGGGAAGCCATTGAAATTTTTTGAGTGGGAGGGTGACATCAACAGAACTGTCCTTTGGGAAGACTAATCTGACAAAAATATGTAGGATGAGTTAGTGGAGAGAGAAGTGAGGAAATAAATATCACATAGACCTTTAGTGGAACCTCCTACACGGGATAGAAATCCATCCTACAGTACCCCTTACAGATGGTCATCCGGATGATGACTGAGCACACCCCAAAAAGGAAGTTCACTCCTTCCTTGGTCAGCTGCCTTTTTTCTTTCTTCCTTCCTCCCTGCTTACCTCCTTCTCTTTCTCTCGCCATCCACCCATTCATCCATCTCTCCACCCATAAATTCATGTACCATCCATCCACCCAAACGATGCATCCATCATTTAAGAGTTTCCTCTGTGGCAGTTACTAGGCTGGGTGCTGGGATATAAAGTTGAATACAGTAGTCCTGCCCTTGAGGGTCTCACATTCTAGTGATCATGTTTGGTGTCCATTACTGGATAATTGTTGTTGCTGGAAAGTACTTTTTTCCTTAGCTTGAACCCAAATCTACTTTCTTTTAAGCCTCTCTCTTATGGGCCCTACTTTTCTAATTTTCTCTTGTGAAACACACTGAGAAGACTCTTCTTTTCTGTGACTGCTTTTTATTATATTTACAAACCATATCATGGAGCTTCCTGAACTTTTTGGAAAAATCAATTTTCTTTAAGAGGGTCTGTCAAGGCAAAATTCATACAACTTAAGGATGTTTGTAGCTGAATTAGATCTTAGAAGTCATTTAGAATTCATATCTCAGTCCTCATCACTTTACAGGTAGGATCTGAGTCACAAATAAGTTGTGACTTGCCTAAGATCACAGAGCTCGTTAGTGGCATAACTAGGACAAGAATTCAGACTTTACAGTGTCCAGACTTGCAAGATGAGTGATTTTTCAAACTGTCTATTCTGATAACCCTTCACAAATATCCTGTAAATTTTCAATATCTCTCAAAAGTGTTCATCTTGGAGGATATAACCAAGTTGGGTTGAACTTGGAAAAAAATGTTGAACCAAAAGTTGAATGTGATGTCTCAGGTATGTTCTGAATTTGACAGAGATCTGTGATGAGAGTTAACAAGATCAACATTGACAGAGTGTACCAGTCTTATTACCCCTGTGTTTTCTCACTCAGCTTCCCAGCAACCTTTGCAGGGTGAATTTAGTATGCTCCTTTCAAGATGGGGAAACTGAGCCTCACAGGGGTGAAATGGTTTCCAGTTCATACCTATAGGACTAGTCAGTGGAAGTGCTGGAAATCTATCTTAGAGCTGTTGACTTCACAGTCAGTGTGATGGCATCCTCCCACAGAAGAACGATGATTCACCATAATCTCTAAATATATTGTAATGAAGATACTTTAACTGAAGCCTAGTATTTGTGAGCATTTGTTGAGTTTGTGGTTATTAGAATGACTTACCCTTTATTCCTTGAATGAGGCAGCATTAGATGTTTTCCATTCTGCACCTATGAAAAGCTTTTAAAACTTAAATGGAGGTCTTTATTTGAATTTCTGTTAAATATCACACCATTAGTTTTGTCCCATATTGTTGTTAATAGTGGACTAAGGCTCATGAACGGTGCCTGAACGCTGAGATATGACTTCTGTCTCTATCCCATGTGACTGGGTGATGGAGCAATAGTGTTCTTAGATGACAAGCCACATCAGTTGTGCTTACCTCAGTGAGGAATTTATTTATAAAAAATCATGTATTTATTCTTATATGTCTGAACTTCAGTCACTTTCAAAGCACTCTCCATTTTGTATAATACGCCTATCAAAACGCTTTTTCCACTGCCCAAAACAGTTTTTTGAACTCATCAATTTTAATGCCTTTTAGCGTTCATACCATTTTTTAATTTTACTTCTTCCATGTCAGCAAAATATTTCCCTTTGAGGACTTTTTTCATCTGGGGAAACAAAAAAAAGTCACTTGGGGTGAGATTGGGTGAATAGGGAGGGTGGGGCACAGAGGTCTTGCTGTTTTGAGTCCAAAACTGCTGAACACTCAGCACAGTGTGGGCAGGTGTGCTCTCAAATCACCCATCATGAAATGGGCAAATGCAATGAGAGAATCTAAAACAAAAAATTCAATGAAGCCTAACATAATCTCTCACAAAAAGGCTAGCTAGTCCACTGATGTGATGGGTTTTTAGAACACTTAGCTAGCTAGTGGGGAAGCCTGTACTACAAGGGCCTCACCCTCCAAAAGATAATTCCGCGTTTTTGACACACGCGCTCCCCCCCATGTAGAAGGACTTTGTAACCCAGCTAGTTAACCTAATCCTGATGTTTTAAAATGTGGATTGGGCCTGCATTTGCCCCTGGCCTCCAACTGACTTGCCTCTCTCTGTTCTTGCCTGACTTTTTCTGCTGCTAGAAATGCCTCCTCCTTCCCCTCCTTCCACTCCTCAAAATGTTACTCAGACTGAAATAGCGAGGTCAGAGGCCAATTTTGGAAAACGTCTTTCCTTACTTGCCTGCTAGAATTAATTTTTCTTGCCAGTACATGTTCATACAACTTTGTTTACAACAGTGGTATAGCTCTTTCTCCCTCGGCCTTGAATTAGTATTTGTTCCCCTACTAGCCTAAGAGTTCCATGAGAACCGAGACCACATAGTTTTCATGCTTACAAACCTTCCTTTTCCCTGAGCCTATAAAGTCAAGTAGTGGTTTGGTTGGGTCTTTGAAGCTGGCCATCCCTCCCAGATTTATTTACCCGTCAGCTTTGCTAGTTTCCTTCTGGCATCATCTCCATCAAGATAAAGATGTTGGAAAGGACAGCGACCAATGACGGAGCCAGGGAGAAATTCATTCCTGTGCTCTGAAGCTCTTCCTCCAAATTAGTACCCAAGCATGAATCAACTCTGGGGTTATTGTTATGTAACAGTGAGTTCTCAGAACAGTGTCTGATCAGTTGTCTGTCCATTGAAAACTGCACAGGGTGGTCTTCTACTTTCCCCTCCAGTGTATTCTGCACACTCAGCCAGGGTGGTCTTTTACCTTTTTATTTATTTTTGAGTTGGGGTCTTACTCTGTCACCTAGGCTAGAGTGCAGTGGCACCATCACGGCTCACTGCAGCCTCAACTTCTTGGACTCAAGTGATCCTTCCGCTCCAACCTCCTGAGTAGCTGGGCCTACAGGTCTGTGCCACCATGCCTGGCTAATTTTTTGATTTTTTTAGAGACATGATCTCACTGTGATGCCCAGGCTGGTCTCAAACTCTTGGGTTCTGGTGATCCCCTCGCCATGGCCTCCCAAAGTGTTGAGATTACAGGTGAGAGCCATCCCTGGCCCAGAATTTAAAAAGCCTATGTGATGGCATCACCCCCCTGCTTCAAGCCCTTCAGTAATATTAACATGCAGTGTTGCTGTCAGAGAAGGAAGCCTCAGTGAGCCCTCCCCGCCACCACCACACACAGCTCACGGCGACTGCACTCTGTCTTATCCCAGCTCCCCAGGCCTCCTTCTGGTTCTCTGAATGTTGTACATCTTCCTACCTCAGGAGTTTTACTCAGGCTCTTTTTCTGTCTGAGTTGGTCTCCCCCATCTTGTAATTTGTTGCCTCCTATCTTGATTCTTGGCTTATATGTCCTTATTGCCTCAGAGAAGTCTTTGCTAATTCCCCTCCAACCCCCATAGCATCCAGTACTTTCCCTTCCTATGACACTGATAATTCTGTGTAATTATTCGCTAATGCTTGTCTTTCCCACTAGATTCCAAGTTCCCTGAGGGTAGGCAGGTACCTTTTCCGTTAAGCAAAGCATGCTGGGTATTTAGCACAATGTGGACACTTTGTAGATGCTCAACTGAGGTGGTCAAATAAACAGAAAGTATGAATTTATTCCTTCAGCCGTCACTTACTGAGACCCTCCTGTGTGCAGGGGCTGGGGATCCACCAGCTCATAGTGTACTTAGAGGATTCAATCAGGTACATGAACCATCGGAAGGTGTCACCTTTGCTATGGCAGCATAAGGTTTCCAAGTCTGCCTGGGGCTGGTGAAGATGTCATAAGAGGGTTATGTTTGAACCAATTCCTGCTCTTATTTTCCACTTTTATTCGCCAGATATCAGACTGCTATATACACTGCCAAAATCTTGACACTCTAAGTGGACCAGACTTTTCCTGCTCACCAAGAACTCTGTCAAAACCAGGATGTAAAGTTAATGTGGCATGATATTCTTGGTGAATCCTTGTTTGTGCCTAGTGCTGACAAAAATCTGCTAAAGCCCCTTTTTAGCTTTGACGGAAATCTGTCTACTGGTTTAGTTTCCTGGATCTACTCCCATTTATGAAAAAAAAAAATCTGACATGTCTCCTTTTGTTTGCAGTAACTTCTCTTACTTGTGAATCCCTGAAGACTTCTCAGAGAAGCCTTTCTTTGTCTGTTTTGGATTGCCTTTTTTGTTTGTTTGTTTGTTTTAATTATTTTGTCTTTTACTTCTAACTTGCAGGCCCAGGGAACAGTGAGTCCTCAGAACAGTGTCTGATCAGTCCTGGAGTTGAGTCTAGAGACCTGGAATACTCTTTGGCTGAGTGATGTTGGGCAGGTTATTTAACTGTTCTTGGTTTTGATCACCTGTCTGTTAAATGATGTGGTTGAAATGAATGAAACTGTGGTCTCCCTCCAGCTCCTGGCGTTAGGAAGCACCGCTTCCTAATCTAGTGACTGTTCAGCTCCAAAATACTCGTTAGTGTAGCTCTGCCTTCACTGTTAGGCATTTGCTGCTTACCTTTTCTGACTTGCTATGGACCTTGCTTGGTAAAATCTCTTTGGTTATCCTTCTCCCTCCATGCTCCATCTCCTTTATCCCCAGGCTTAGCTCATTTTGGGTATGGCCATCCTGACATGTTTGAACTATTCCTGGGTAATGATCCTGTGTCTACTTGACTCCAGGGCTGGAACACTCAATGACTTATCTAAAATAAGATCTGTTTGCTCAAGTTTAAGTCCTGGTTCAGCTGTGTGACCGTGGGCAAGATACTGAAACTCTCTAAGTCTTGGTTTCCTTGTCTATAAGATGAGGAGGATCATAGACCCCACTTTTTTTTTTTTTTTTTTTTGAATAGAAGCCTACTCCGTCACCAAGGCTGGAATGCAGTGCTATGTTCATGGCCACTGCAAACTCAACCTGCTGGGCTCAGGTAAAGATACTGCTTCAGCCTTCCATGTAGCTGGAACCCCAGATGCATGCCACCACATCTGACTGATTCTTTTATTTATTGTAGAGATGAGGTCTTGCCAAGTTTCCCGGGCTGGTTTTGAACCCCTGGGCTCAGGCAATCCTCTTGCCTCTGCCTAGACCTCACTTCTATGGTGTGGTGAAGTATCAGTACCTCCCTGAGCATGGTAATTTATGCATGGTGAGCAGTCTTTGAAGGTTAGCCGTTTTAAATATTTGTGCCTTTTTTCATCCTTCAACCACTGGAACTCTTGCTAGCAGAACTGCACTGAATCCTTTAGCTGTCCCATACAGTACATCGTTGTGTAGGGGACTGTATAAAACTTCTCAGCTAAACAAATATGCTGCGTGAAAAACTATTTAAAATCAGGGCATTACTGCAATGAGTAGCTGAGAAGAGGAAGAGGCTGAGAGGCAGGGAGGGACCGGAAGAAATAATTCTTTTTTTTTTTGAGTTGGAGTCTCACTCTGTCGCCCAGACTGGAGTGCAGTGGCCGCTCCCAGCCACCGCAGCCTTGACCTGCTGGGCTCCAGTGATCCTTCCACCTCAGCCTTCCAAGTAGCCGGAATTACAGGCATGCACTACCATGCCCGGCTGATTTTTTTTTGCTTTATTGTAAAGATGAGGTCTTGCTGCCCAGGCAGGTCTCGAACCCGCAGACTCAGGCAATCCACTCACCTCAGCCTCCCAAAGGTGCGGGATTACAGGCTGAGCCACCGAGCCCAGCTAGGAAATAATTCTTTTTGCTAGAGGTCATCTACGAGGTAATTTATACTGTGATAGAGCAGCTTTGGATGGGAAGGAGGAAGGAATATAGACAAGGCTGGTCACACCTCATGCTGTGTCAGAATTAATAAAATGTACACATATCCTATATTTAATATGACACATTTAATAATATGAGCATCACGTTGCAGTTGATTATTGACCTATAGTAATATTTTGCAGAGTTAAGTAAACATTTATTCATTTTTGTAGTTCTGATTTCCTTTTGTATTTTGAAGCAAATTGTGTTTTCCTCAGGTCTTGGATGTTTCTGTAGGTTTGTGAAAAGTTTGTGGTCCACTAGGCATTGGCCTGTGCCTTGGTGGCCAGTGGGCCACTTGGTGAGTAAAATGGACCCAGAGAGGGGCAGAAACTGGGTCCCAACTGAACTTGGGCTGAGATCCAGTTGCTTTCCCGAGGGCCCGAATGGAGGGAGTGTTGACATCTCTGCATCATTATCAAGGATGTGACATACAGAAAGGATCTGATCATAAAAATGGACCGAGGGCAGGGGCTGTTGTCGCCACATCCCCAGGCTTACCCTCCTCGGACACTTTTCCCCATGTGATCCTATTTCCCTCCACTACCCTCAGCCCAACACACTTTTGGTCTCAGTGACTTAAGACTACACATGTAATCACTCATTTATTCCTCAAACATCCATGAAGTGCCCACTGAGTGCTAAACATCGGGGTTACTCAGATGAATTTGACACCCATTGGGTCCTGGGGGAGTACATGATCCATTTCTTTTCTATTTATATCACCCCTTGTAAAGATAGCCCTTAACACTTGCTAGCATTAGAAGAATAAATCGATTCTGAGACTGGAGAGGCGCTGGCATTGTATTGGCTCTCCTGTGACTCAATGTGGAATTCCTGTCACCTTCCCTACCCCCACATGGTAACTGGTTGTAGGAAAGGTCTTTGCACTTGTGAATGATATAATTTTTTTTCTTAAAAAAAAGAATCACCGGGCTCGGTGGCTCAGCCTGTAATCCCATGCCTTTGGGAGGCTGAGGTGAGTGGCCTGCCTGAGCCTGCAGGTTCAAGACCCACCTGGGCAGCGAGACCTCATCTCTACAATAAATCAAAAAATCAGCCGGGCATGGTAACGCATGCTATAATTCCGGTTACTTGGAAGGTTGAGGCGGAAGGATTGCCGGAGCCCAGCAGGTCGAGGCTGCAGTGGCCGGGAGCGGCCACAGCACTCCAGTCTGGGTAACAGAGTGAGACTCCAACTCAAAAAAAAAAAAAAAGAATCTATGCACGTCTCCAATTCTAAAATTCTGTGATTGTATGATTCTAAATTAATTTAGGAAAGCAGGCAGACAGTTTTTGAACGTGTTTCCATGGCCACTGTGGATGTTGTGTTGAGGTGTCTGCTTAGTCACATTTGGTACCATCTGGCATAAAAGAATGACTGAATTTTGGTCTGAGGGCATCTCAAAGTACTTAGAGGGATCTGCTGCTCTGATATTCAGTTGAAATGTTCTAGCAGCTTAGTAGCCTAATCACAAGACGGCATTAGGTTTACCAGGTCAGATACAGGATATTAGAAAATACAAACAACTTTTTACTTATACTTCTTTACAAATAAATTTTAGTATAAGTATATCCCATATGGTATACTTTGGGATATAATCAGACTAAAAATATCATCCATTGTTTTTCCAAAATTTAAATTTAGTTAGAAATTATTTTTTCTTCTTAAGCTAAACCTGGCATCCCTAGGCAGCATCCATCTATAATCTGTGATCTTGCAAATGTATCAGTAGAGGTCATAATACTACACAAAAGTGTCTGTCAGATGGTAAGAAACTTTTCAGTCAATTAATCTGTTTGATGTTTCAGTGAATGTCTTCCACTTTAAGCCCCTCCTCAAGTATGGGAAGTTGCTGTTTCACTCATAGCACATTTTAGTACTTGTACGACTTTGATCGATGTTTCTGTTTCCCCCACTATTAGTAAAGTGACAAACAACCATTCTATGAAAATCCTTAACTTGCCCATAAATATAATTTATATCATAATTAGTAGTCAGCTACTTACCTTTTGAAAAACAAGCTTTTAAAAAATAATTGGTGAAATTTGAATTTATAGTAATTTATGAGTGCTTTTTTGGCTTAGTTTTTCTTATCTGATAAAATAGCTCTGGAATTTATATGAGGTCAGGACCTGTTAACTTAAGTACATGCCAGCATCTATCCCCCAAATACTAGATTTTTCTACAGTTCCTCTTTGCTTCTCATTAGCCTTGGAATATTTATAACTATACCCATTCATCATTCCCTCTTTTAAGATCTGGTGCCTCTGTGAGGAAGAAGGAAAAATACAGCCTCGTGTCTTTGCAAAATTTATGGGCTTTTGGTGAGTTAAGATATCTGCTGAAGTCCTAAATGGAGAACATGAGAGCTTTGCAAAATCCTTAAGATTATTAAGAATTCCTCTGCTCTGCTTTTGCTGTTTTTAGGAAAAGAGAAGATAGAATATGAATTTGCTCTTTTATTTTTTCCCTCCTTCCTTCCCCTTTTCTCTCCCTCCCTCTCTCCCTTCCTCCCTCTCTTTCTTCTTCTCTCCCTCCTTTCCTTCCTTCCCCAGGACCTGCCTCTGTCACCAAGGCTGGAATGCAGTGGCATGATCATAGCTCACTACTCTCTCAAACTCCTGGGCTAAAGTGATCCTCCTGCCTTACCCTCCCAATTAGCTGGGACCATGGCCTCATGCCACCATACTTGGCTAATTAAAAGTATTTTTCTTGTAGAGATGGGATCTGGCTGTATTGCCCAGACTGGTCTCTAACTCCTGGCCTCGAATGATCCTCCTGCAGCCTCCCAAAGAACTGGGATTGTAAGTGTGAGCTGCTGCATGTGGCCGAATTTGCTGTTTTTATCATTGTATTTGATATCAAAATACAAGTTCCAGAATCTTCTTTTTTTAAAACCTTCATTCAGTCACAGAATTTTTGACACCGAAATTCATGATTAGTTGTATCCAAGCCTGACCCAAGAGATACATGCTTTCAAATATACAGGGTGAAAAGCTTAGCCCTTTTGCTAAGCTGTCCCTAGACAGAGGTAGATAGACTTTTTCAGGGCCTGAGTCACTCCTTGGGCAGGTCTGCTGTGGCCCAAGGGAACAGTATGTGGTTACCTTCTCTTGGCCTTGGTAGCCTAACAGGTCTGGCAGCCCATGTCCTGCTGGCAGGTTGGAGTGGGGCATGTGTGTGCATAATGGTCATCCATGCCTAGGGTCTTTCCTGCTCCGCTCCAAAACCACATCCATGGAAAATCTTTTCTCCTTCTGCTCAGGCTCCCAAGAGTGGTGCTTAGGGCTCTCTGCTGGGATAACAGAGAGAAGAACAAGTATACAGGAGTCTTTCTTTCCCAGTCTTCTCGTTCCAGAAGACCAAGGGAGGACTGCTGTAAAATGTGTAGTGCATATGTTGTGTCACTTGTTTGCCTAGCTTTTTAAAGTACAGATCTGAACTTATTTTATTTATTTATTTATTTATTTATTTATTTGTAGAGATGGGATCTTACTGTGTTGCCTAGACTGGTCTCAAACTCCTGGCCTCAAGTGATCCTTCTGCCTCAGCCCCTCAAAGTGCTGAGATTACAAGTGTGAGCCAACATGCCTGGCCAAGATCTGAACCTATTACTTCCTTATATACGCTTCCAGTGGCTCCCATTCCTTATGGGGAGCAAGATTATGAAATACACTTAAGTTTCCTGGTATAATATGCAAAACCTGTCATGACCAGTCTCTTTCTAACTTTCTAGACCATTACTGCCCAACAGAACTATAAAATAAGGTATATGTATAATTTAAATTTTTAAGCTGTCACATTATAAAATATATAAACAGATGAAATCTATTTAAATAAAATATTTTATTTAATCCAGTATCTCCAAGAAATCGTTTTAACACGTGGCACTAGTCATGTTTCTGTGTTCAGAAGCTTATGTGGCTAGAACACTTAAAGGTAATAACTGTCACTCCCCTTCTCCTTCCTAGGACTGCCCCATCCTCTTGCTCCTCCTGCTCTCCCTTATTCATTCACTCCATAGCATCTGTTGAACACTTGCCAGGGATAGGTATTGGGCTCTGTGCTGGGAATATAGCTGGGAACAAGGCAGAAGGTCTCTGGTCTCATGAGAAATCTGTTCTAAGAGGGGGTGGCGGCCATAGCCAAGCAGAGCAATAATTGCAGCTACTGATAAGTGTATCAGTAAAGTCAATAAACAGAGGCAGTAAGATCGAGTGGCAGGTTGGGGGGAAGTACTTTTGAAGGGCCCTCTGAGGTGGTGAGCTGAGACCTGAAGGATAGGAAAAAGCCAATGGGAGGAATCTCTGACAACCCAGGCCTTTTCTGTCCCTTGTAGCGAATAGGAGAGTAGATGAAAGGAAGAGCCTGTGAGATGGGGTGAGGAACTCCTTTTGAAATTTCTTTTTTCGGTCAAAAGGTTAAAATATTTGAATATCACCATGGAAGGAATCTCAGTCTCTCTCTCTCTCTCTCTCTCTTTCTCTCCCCCCTCCTCCCCCTATGTCTCTTTCTCTCTGTCCATCTCTCTCTTTGTCTCTCTGTCTCTGCTTCTTTCTATCTCTGTCTCCCCCCCCCCACATTTCAACAACCTTTCATTTCTGGAAACAGAATCACCCTGCATGCATAAAAAAGGGGTTTGTATTTGTATCAGGCTCGCTCCAAAATGAACTCAGAAAATTGACCTGAAATGCAAAATCAAGGCCTTGTTTCAGTAAAGCAAACAAATGGCAATCAATAAGGAAACCTTTCCTAGTTAGGAGTGCTGCCCAGGCTGTCCCCGGCTCTCTATTTTTCCTCCTACTTGAGCTCTGTATGTTTGATTCCTGTCTTGCCTGAGAACTTTCTGTCTCTTCCTGTTGTCACACCCCAAGTGTGAAGATCGTGCACAGCAGTGAGGTAAAGTGGGCAAGAGGCTGCAAGGGTCAGGTTGTTGATGTGCTTGCTGGGTGGGGTCCAGAAGGAACTTACATATAATCTGTAGCCATAACACAATTTTATGGACTTTTCCTGGTGGGAAAAAGGGGGAAGGCTCAAGAGCTCACATTCCTAGGAGCTCTCAGAAACAGTCTTCTCATTCCTGATGAAGGTGATATAGAGCTTAGCCCAGTTCCTGACGCTGTGTTGCCCTGGGAGTCCCGAACAGGTGCTATTCTGTGAAAAAAAGTTTCATTCTCCAGCTGTAATTTCCCCTTCCAAATGTTGAGAGCTGGAAGGGACTTTGAAGCCTCTTTCTATTACCCAGGGAGGTCCCTCGGTGCCTCCTTCTTGGCAATACTTTTTCTGGATGACTCAGTGCTGTGGGAGCAGATTGGCCCCCTCACTGTGCAGCCTCCTCAAGTTCTATAGTGACGTTCTTGACGTTTTCTACGTTAGTCTACATGGAGAAAATGATAATCTTGCCAAAGCACATTGGAGTAGACAGACAAAGTTGCTCAAGACCAGGCAGAGATGGAGGTCTGAGGCCAGGTCAGGGGCACGCTTAAGCAATCTGTGGGTAGCCCTCTGGTTAGGGAGCTCTGCTGATAGATTGCATTCCTTTACTAGATTGTGTGTCTCTTGAAGGTTGGGCCTGTGTTTTGGTCATTCTTGTATACCTCAGGCCCTTGAACAATTATCTACAGCTGGAGGGAGCCCATGAAGATGGTTGCCTAAAATGCAACAAGCATATTCAGTGGGAAGTAACTTCGTACAGAGATTTCTTTCTACGCTTCATTGAGAACTAAACATATATCGCATAAGTTGCATTAAAGATGTGTCATTAAAACTGCTCTCTTTCTGTCCCTATCTTGTGTGTTCACTCTGGCTCTGGAGTCACACTGCTTAGGTTTGAGTCTTGGTTCTGCCATTTGTTGGCTATTTGACCTTGAGAGGTCACTTCCTCTCTCGAGGCCGTGGATTCCTCATCTGTACAATGAGGATAATAACATTTTCTAGTATATGATAGAGTCAGAACTCTACTCCAGGGCTATCTGACTTCAAAACCCTTCTTCTACATCATTCCATCCAACCCCCCTACTGGGAGCGTTTTTTTATCTACACCATCACATGTGGGAGACACCAGAGAAGTCAGGGATTACATTTTTTGAAAGCGATTTTGTAAATTAGTTAAAATAAATACTAGCCAACAATGCCTAGGTTGATAAAGTACTTGAGGTCAATCCAACAATTGGTAAAGTACTTGAGTACAGTCCCTCAACATACGTTATGGGGCATTGCCTTATGTTTTGGAGTTACAAAGATGGTAGAAACGAAGATGATATGAAAAGTGGCATAAAAATGGAAACTAATGACTTCTTAAGGTTTTTGTAGTTGTTAATTTGAACAAAGTAAAATGAAATAAGCATTCAGCTTGTAGCCAGTGCATTTCTCCAAAGAAGCCAAACCCCAAGAAATAGACATATATCTTGATTCTGCTTCCCCAGTTTTGCCTAGGCTGAGTTCCATGAGAGTGAGGAGCCGCCTAAGAGGACTTTTAAAATGGTTGTTGGAAGAAGGGGGTAGGAAGTGATATCTGATTTCTCCACAATGGATATTGAGTTCTTTGGTAGAAATTAGCGTGATTGATTTGCTTTAAGATGAGTAGAAAATATGTTGATTTCCTTTTTTTTTAATATTAGAGGAACCTGTCTAAATATTTGTCTTAGAGAAATCTGATGATTCTGAAAGCTTCTTTGAAAGAAGTTTACTAAGCAGTTGAACAAACATATTCTAATATAGTAAGATAGCAAATCTCGAAAAACATCTCTGATACTTTAAAATAGAGAGAAGAGAGGAAGGGGTTTGTAAAGTTTGTGAAGTATATGTCACTTAAAAGTATGTGTTAAGTTATACATTCAGCATTTATGTTAAAAATTTTTTTTAGGAAACCTAATTTACATTTTCCAATTAAAGGGACCTGGCTGAGAGGCTGGCCAGATTCTACGTTTTCCAGGAAAATTCAGTCCTAGAAAGGTTGTATTTCCTTGTAAATGTTGATGCCAAAGATACATCAAAGATAGGGGAGATATTTTCTCTATACAGTATTTTAAACTGAAGAATCCTATTTGATGTTTTTTGTTTGACCTAATGTCCTAAGTAAATTGAAATTCTACCTACTTGCTTTGGAGAGGCATCAGGGAGACGTACCTTCTTAAAATTCTGTCTTCTGATAGAAGACAGCTTCCTCTTTTGGTTTGTGGAAATTTCCATTCCTAGGAGACATAGGCAGTTTTACCTCTGTACCCAGCTTCCTCTTGTTTGTGATTGAGCTATTTTTAGTGAGTTACCATATTTCTCCCATTCCCTATTTAACTATGCCATTTCTTTTACTTCTTTCTCCATTAATTAATTCCTGCAGCTCTTTTCTTAAAGCTTTCCTACACTGAGAGATATTTTTTAAAAATTTTGTTTCTTCTCTTAAAAAAAAAAAAAAAGAAGAAGAAGAGGGTCATTTGGTTTTTCTAGAAATCAGATATTAAATCTGCCCCCAAATCAGATACTTGAATCCAGACTTATAACACAATTCAGATTCATTCACTAGTTTGTTAGTGCTTGTATTCTTACTTGACCTGAAAGAACTTTTTTGCTTTTAGACCCAATTCCAAAATAGGAGGGTAAGAGCAATGCTGTGTGATTATTATAATGTTATGTTATTTTTATATATGGCACATACATGGCTTCATTTAAGTCTCATACATCAGTCTCATGAGACAGGTTGTTACATCTCCATTTTATAGATGAATTGGCAGAGTTAGTAATATTAACCACAGTGTTTGCACTGCCTACTAAAACTGTATAGTAAAATGTACAATTCAAAGCTAATTGGAAATTTATTTGTGTATTTAAAGCTGCTATAAACTCAAGACAATCTTAAAATTTTTTGATCTGGTTTAAAAGCATGCCAAAAAATTTGACAATATTGAAAGAAATATGTAGGTCCATTTTGCAGGGGTTCATGTTCAGCAGGTATTGATGTTTACAGGGCTTGGTATTCACTGGTAATATTGTAGAGATATTAGTGAATGTTGCAGCCAAATTCTTGGACTCCATTTAGTTATGGTGTGGTCCCTGAATGGAGCAGCCCTATAATGAAGTGCACTATGGGTTTTCAGGTCATATAGAACTTGATTCAGGTCCTGACCAGTTCCCTACCCTTGGAATGACCTTACAGGCTCCTCACCCCTTCTAATCTCAGTGTAAGATGGAAATACTGTCTCATACAGCAGTGGTTAAATTAAATGAGAAAATGTATGTAAATTGCTTGGAGCCTTGTATATAATAAATAAATATTCAGTAAAATGATAGTTGTAACAGATGATAACAGTCATCATAATCATAGAATCTGAGTTGGGAAGGATTTTTTTTTTTTTTTTAGAAAGCAGAATTTATTGAGAGAACAGAAAAGCTCCCACAGCAGGAGAGGACCCCAGGGGGTTGCCTGGTAAAGATCTTAGAAGGTCAGACAGGCTTAGTACAAGTTCGGGTTCTACTAGCAGTATTACCTTAGTTAAGTCACTTTGCCTCTCTCAGTTTCCATCTCCTTATCTGCACAATGGAGATAGTATTTAGCATAGGATTATAATAAAGGTTATGTGAAATGTGACATCTGCAGCACTAACTGACCTTCACAAATGATGGTGACCTCTCTTTGGTTGAACTCTTGCCTGCTACTTGGGACAGGCAACTGTAGGGACCTAGAACTATTAGAGAGCTTTATTTAACAATGAACATTAGTTTCTCAGTTACATTTACCATTTGACTCTAATCTTATGAGCTGAACGATTGAGAAAGTTATTTTTGTTTTCTGGGTTGTGATTCTGGTAGAAATTACTCAGAGGATTCCAACTCCCTCACTTGATTAGTAAGATGAAACTTCCTATTCTTCTACAGTCTTTTTCTCCAGCTTCCTGGGTACATTTTGTGCTGAACAAACATATTTGTATATATATGTATATATATTTTTAAACCAAAAGACTGTGACAGGCAATTATCAATTTATAATCACGTCTTAATTGGATGGTTCAGTGCTCTATCTGCTTGTTGCCAGTGATTCAGAATTTAATGCTGAGATCATCAGCATTTAAAAGAATTTAACATTGGGTGACATTTTAGTTTATTTGATCTCTGTTCCAGTTTCCCATCCTGCCCAACTTTCCAAGCACTATAGTATAAAGTCAGTAGTAACAATAGTAATATATATGCTTGGCTTTGGATGTGAAGAAAAGGTGAACAAAGCATCTAAATAAAGAATTTGACTGTGCATTTCCCTGAAGGGAGTTCCCTTGCTTGCCTCTCTTCCCTGAGGTTTAGGTGCAAAATCCCTTAATCATATACTTAGCATTTCCACTCCTTCTGTGCAAATTTATTTTCTTTCTGTGGACTGCTCATGTGTACCTTGCATAAAAAGCTCTGGATGAGATTATTATGTGTAATGTAAGAGCTCATCTAACCTGCTTTTCACTGTTTTGGAACTGGGTGTGCAGTAGCTGTTTTGTTGTGGATAGTTATCTGACTTTAAAATCCAAGTTCTCTACTGGATACCAGATTTTATATTCTACTGACTAACAAGTCTGTCACTATCAAGCTAACTTTTGTCCCTTCTCTTTTAGAAGGAGGCGTCATCTCATGTAGCATTCATTAAGAATATATGCCCCATGGCAGGCTCCTGAAGCCCTCAAAGGAAAATTACCTTTTAACTGCAGTACCTGTACAAGATGGAGTTTGTCTACTTGGCATTATTTAAGGGGCACTGGGAGAGTTCTTTCCAAGTTATTTCCCCCAGTAATTACACTGTTGGTGATTTATTTCTCTAGGGCTTACATTCATCCTCCCCATAGTCCGGCGTTTCCCTGGAGAGACAGTACTGAAGTCTCTATAACTTCATTTTTATACCACCCCATTTCAGCCAGCTCTCCTTTCTAGAGCTGTAGAAAGGATGGTGAGGCAAGGGTGGGTCTACTGGCATGGAGTTCCTGGAATGGGGGTATCAGGCACAGAAGTCCAAGCAAAGCCTGAAGTGCCCTGGATTGCATGGTATTGAGAACCTCCTGTCCTGCCTGGGCAGAAGGTAAGAAGACCCAATCCCGTGTCTGGGGCTGTATTTGGACAGCCTTTTCCAGAGTTACCAGAAGTAAATCATGGGCTTTCAGAATGAGCTGGTATTTGAAAAGTATTTCAATTAAACAATGCTTGCTTTGGGGGCAGTGTAGCCTCCTAAAATGCCTTTGATCTTTGTTTAACCTGTGTCTCCATGGAAGACTGCCTCCCAATACTTCAGATACTATGGAAAGAGATCCCAGGGCTTAATCATCAGTCTCTGCAAAAGATTTTAAACCTTTTCTGCCTTTGTCTCTTGTCATCAGGGTTACTGCAGTAACTACCTCGGTCCATGGGTCGCCTCACCCATCTGTTCTCAAAATGGCTAGAGTCCAGGGTACTTAATAGCTGTAAGACTTTGGGGAAGTCACATACATTTGAACCTGATTTCTTTATGTAAAAATGAATCTAAAATACATATCCTTCCTGTTCATCTCCCAAGGTTTTTGTGAGGAAAATGAAGAAAGTACTTTATCCAAGCATTCAGTGAATACATGATAAATACCAAGTAGGACATGGTTCTATTATCGGGCATAGTCCTCTATCTAGGGAGATAAAAGTTGATTCTTGCAAGCAAAGAAGCTTCCTTCCTCACCTTCCTTTCTTTCTCACCAAAGAAGCTTATATCCTCGGTGTGTAATCACCTGGGATGAATATAGTATTCATTTAATGGCCATATATAGTGTGACTTGTGCTGTAATAATGTATGTGATGCAATTTAGGAAAATAGCAAGATGGCAGCTTACTATTTTCCTGGGTGTGGAAAGACCTAGGAGGAGTAGGAGTAACATCTGAGTTGGGCCTTGATGGATGAGTAAAGCTTTATGAACAACTTAATGTTTCTCTTATTTTCTATACTTCACAGAGGATGGTCATTAGTCTCCATACTGGCTTCTGGGAAGCTCTCACTGACTTTTGACTTGTCCATTTATTCTAATAAAGTTATTATAATAAAGATGTGTTTATAGATGCATTAATAAGAGGCATATGTTCTGATGACAGTTTTTAAAATGTAAAATTTTACAATGAAGAACCTATTTATTTACCTAGGCCCTTTTTACCTGATGCCACTTCACTTTAAATTAAAATGTGCCTTGTTTTTAGACCTGGAGCTTGTTGCTAGCTAAAGGGTAATTATAGTATGTGGGAACACTCAGAGCATTGAATATACTTGCTATAGATGTTGAAATAAAATTTGTTATCTTGTGGCAGGGACAGGAGAAAAGTCAAAGCCAATGAGACAGGCTTTCTGGAAAGGGCTGGTAGATGGGATGAGTGTGTATCCCATAGGAGGGCATTAGTTAGTGGGGCCCTGTGCTTCTCATAGATACATTTTGTATAATGAATGTTTTAGTCCCTAGGAAAAAAATGTCATATGGGGATAATGGTGAAAATTAATTAAATGGTTATATACATAACCTCGGATCTCTCTCTCTCTCTCTCTCCTTATTACTAACATTTTACCATAACAATTAAATCAAGCTATGTTATTGGCTAAACATTTCCCTTGCAGAGCAGAGGAATGTGATTAGATGACCTCTGTGTGTAGAAATCCCTCTTCTGTGAATTTTCATGGGAGATTAACTCTTTGAGCACAGAAGTTTTTAATTTTGACCATTCTAATAGTAGACTTTAACATTCAGGAAATGCTTTCTACTTTTGATCAAAGTAGATGCAAAATAATTTAGTCTTCTTGATGCCTTTAGGATCATTGTAATGGGAGCCAGTTGTCACCTCGAATGCCATGGAGAAATGTTCAGGGCTGCTTGAAATGGTTCCAGAGCTCAGTGCTTCAAGAGTCAAGCATGCAGTTGTTTTTTATATTTCTCTGTCTTTCTCCTCACCATCTACTGTCTTTTGTTGCTGTGCTTTTTCCTATTCTTCTGCCTTACCTTTTTCACCAGCTTCTTTTGCACAGCAGATAAGTATGATTTGTCAGCCCCATCTCCTAGAAAATCCTACTTTTGTGTCTGTTGATTGAACTCAACACTCCCTATAAATTATTCTTGCCAAAATATTGAACTTGGATCTAATCAAATCACTATATCCAAGTGCCAATCTTCAGGATATAGAGAAATTAAATGAACATGTTAAATGTTACTTCAATGAGACAATCAGCAAAATCCAAAAACAAACAGAACTTTACAGGACAAATGACCAAGGAGAAAAGACAGACAGTTATGCAGGGGAAACCTATCGATTAAATGAGAGTAAAAGAGTCAGTTACAACATATAGAACTTACTCGGATCCTAATTTAAACATACTAAGCAAAATGAAAAAATATGAGGCAATTGGGGAAATTGAACTCTAACTGGACATTTGATTACTTTAAGGACTTATTGTCAATTTTTAAAGATATGATAATGGTGTCATGGTTATGTTTTTAAATGGCCCTTTTAGAGGTAGATACTGATATTTAGGGATAAAATGATATGAGTTGGTAATTGCTAAAGTTCAGGCGTAGGTACAAGAGGCTACATGGTACTCTTCTCCCCAATTTTGAATGTGTTTGAAATTTCCCATAAGAAAATGTTAAAAACCAGCAGCAATAAATCAATTTTCTACTTTGAAGCTTAGTCCTGTCCATCTATACTGCTCTTTATTTGATATACGTTTCTACAAAGAGTAGTCTCTAGTCACTGCCAAAGCTCTAATTCTTCATGACTGTTCTTGAGGTTTCTTCTTTTGTGACCTATTTACTAAGTGTCTCCTTCCTAAAACCTTCTCTTTTTGCTTTATACTAGGAGTTCTTAGTCTGTGAATTCATAGAGCGTCAAAGGATCTATAATTCCTCTGAAGTATAGTTTTTGGTTTGTAATGCAGATGTGCACATTTTAGGAATTAGGTTAATGACTTTTATCAGAATTTCAAGTGTTCAGGATCAAGAAGGTTTTGAATCACCTCACTGCAAACCATTCTGAATAATTACACCATGGCTTTTTCTTCTATTTGCATGTTTGATATCATATATATGGTCTCTGGTCCACGACTCTGTCTTCAAGCTGGCCTTTGACAGCCTTAGCACTTTCCATTCATTTGTTTGTTTATGTATTTAGTTTCTGAGTTGGGGTCTCACTCCATCGCCCAGGCTGGAGTCCAGTGGCACTATCATGGCTCACTGCATCTTTGACCTCCTGGGCTCAGGTGATCCTTCCATCTCAGCACCCTGAATAGCTGAGACTACAGGCATACACCACCATGGTCAGCTAATTTTTTGTTTTTGTTTTGTGGATATGAAATTTTACTATGTTGCCCAGGCTGCTCTTGAACTCCTGGCCTAAATTGATCTTCCCACCTTGGCCACCCAAAGATCTGGGATTATAGATGTGAGCCACTGCGCCCATCCTCATTTATCTATTCTTTGTCTCTACTTAACATCTCAAAGATAACATGTTTGGTGGTTTTACCCTTTACCTAATTGCGCTTCATGCCAAATACCTCTGAATTAGCCTAGATTTCATTTTCTTCCTTACCTAAACATCTTCATCTACCTAGTCATCAAATGCTCATAATTTTAACTTCTAAATATATCTTTTCTATCCTCTTCTTATTTTGGTACTGTGTCATAATTTAAACTCTTACCATCTCACACCTAGTTACTGAACTCCCACTGTAAACCGTCTTACCAGTGTCCTTGACTCTAGTCCAGTCTTTCCCATTCCTAGGAATAATGCCACTAACACAAAAATCTGTTCCTTTTACATCGCTGTTGACATCAGTGGCAGACAAGTTCTTAGCACGACCTTTCATTATTCGGCCCTAATCTACTCAAGCAGTCTCATTTCCTTCCCTCCCTCCTAAGACTTATTTACAGCATGACATATTTGTCCAGTCTCCTAGGCTCTGCTTATGTGTTCACTCTTCCTGGAGGCCACCACCCCTTACTACCACCCTACCCTTCCATCTTGATGATGTGGGAAATAGCACTTCATCCTGATGACCCTTCTCTCCAAGGCTTGCTGGATGGTCTGCCAGAACCCTTGGGTGTTACATTTGCATATGCCATTTTCAGGATTGTTGTTGTTAATTGCCTTGTAATTATTTACGGGACTGCAAAATAACCTGATAGTGTCTTCAAATCATATTTGAGAATGTCTTGCCATTGCCTAATACAGGGGGCATGAACTTTCCCCAAGTGGTAAAAAGGGATGCATGTCGACCTGGAGCCAGAGACTCTTCCTTCTCTACATGTGGACACCACCTTGAGCTTGTTCAAGGAGATGGTAGCAGGGAAACTCCAGGGTTCCTTTTTCTCTTGGGTCCCATTTTCTGAAGAAAGGAAAGGTGTGAAGAATGGCCACTGGAGGGGTAAGAAGAGAGAGTTTTCAAGCACAAGTTTTTCTTTGGTGACTTGACTATGTCCCTCACTTTCTAAATTTCTTTACTCTTTTCCATTTCTTAGCGACCACCTTAAAATATATGCATAAAGGATTTGGAGTAACACTGCTTTCTTCCTGATCTCCCTGTCTAAATAGATGTGTTATTTAGATTAATTAAGGTAATAAAACTCAATTTTTAATTTATTTATTTTAGCAATGAATATCGAGTTCAACAAGGTTTCATAACACCCAGGAAACATGGAACTCAATTATAAGTCAGAGGCTCATTTTCCCAGAAAATTATAATTTAAGACTTCTGAGAACAGTTTTAGTTGACAAAGGCTTTATCAGTGATCTCAACATTATGTATATAATACCTATCAAAATTAAAGTCTCTATAGCTAGTCTGTTTATAAACTGTGGATTAGCAACTGTGAGTTCGTGTCTAATTGTGTGATCATGTATCTCCATACAGTTTTCCTTCAGTGTTTAGTGACTTATCATGCCAGGTACATGGTGGAGAAGGCAGAGTGTACCAGCCCTTATTAATCCTGAAAATAGGAAAGGAAGACTTGTATTGGACTTTGAAATCACATAAAAGTCTCCCTCCTTGTGTGCCAGGTATGGATAATAGGACACAAGGTGAAGAGAGGTATTTTTATGGTAAGACGGGGTGCATAGTATCTTAAGTTCCAGGTGTTTTGAGTCAGTTGCTAGAAGACAGCACAGTAACGTTGTAGGTGGATGCCTGATACAGTCATGGAATGGATGATGTGTCTTGCAGAGAGTTTGCATGAAGGGTTTGTTATTCGACCTTCAATCAGAGAAGCATCCCTTGATGGGATTTCCGGAATTGGAGAGGTGGAGTGCATGGCCACCACTGAATGCAGGCTTCCCAGGGTCCTCTAAGCCTGGTGCTTCTCCAGGCGGGGCTCTGATCTCTGTCCTTGTTTGGACTCTCCTTCTCCCAGTGAGAATATGCTGAGTGCTAAACCAGCTGTAGCACTAAATCAAGGAAGGATGCTCATGATAGCACATGCTGTCTGCCCAATAATATGTGCATTTTAATGGATGTCAACAATGCCTTAATACAAAGAAAGAGAAATCTGTGTTTTTTTTTACTAGTAGCACAGGTGATATTCCTAGTGATATACCTGCCTTGTAGGTTGTAGGATGCCCAAAAGTGTACACACAACACACGCTCACACACAGACTTACGCACACAGAAAGACAGATAAAGTTTATGAAAATAAACATCTAACCAAATTGCCTGTGCTTTTGCTTTAACTTTCCTGTCTTCTGCCGTGTCCATATCAATATTATAATTAATTAAATTTTATCTGGATGAGAGGCTTTTAAAGGTTAGGAGAAGTCCTAACCTATTTTTTGTTGTTGTTGTTGTTGTTAATGGGTGATTTTATTCTTTAAAATCAGAAATGAGGATGGAGAAAAAAGAAGTTTCAGGTGACCTCTGAATTCACCACCAGTATAAAAATTGCTTATTAAAGCTATGAAAATTTTAAATGAACCACATAAAAATACCAATTCTGGAACTTTTGAAAATCTCAATCTCTCCATCAAGTTGTAATATTATGTTTTGTGGCCCGAAAGAATTCTACACACACACAAACACACACACACACACACACACACACACACACACACACACACACACACCTCTAAAGACTTAGGTATGGTTGCACAGCATGGTAAAAAACAAAAGAGTTAAAAACTGCAGAATTTCCCTCCACTGAGTATATTGCACATTGGATGCCTTTTCTGCTCCAAGTTCACAAAAAGGGCATTTGCAAATTCTAAGCATCTGAAAGCTCAAGTTTTCTGTATTTATAAACTTAATGAGCAAAGGCTCCATTGAGTGATTACATCCTTTATAAATAATTTTGTTTTTAGAAATAAATGTTAATGTTAGTTTGTTATTGGAGATGAGTAAAAGTACTAATCAATTCCCAAACCATCTTTGGCTTTCCCTGGAAGATGAAATATTTCGTGACATTGAAATCACAAGTCTTAATGCAGCCATAAAGAAGGACAAACATATGGACTTTGCAGCAACTATAATATTCAATGATCTATCACAGAAACAAAGAACAGAGTACCATATGTTCTCACTCAGAAGCGAACCCTGAACATTTACCGTAATACTATAAGAAAGGGATTGGCAGTAGCGGAGTACTGCCAGGTTGGGGGCAGGGATACAATATCAATAAGGGTACCTGATCTCAAACCAGGCAAAGTGAGGATCAAAGAGAGGCCAAAACTTTACCTGCATGATGTCCACTTGTATACCTAATCCTGAACTGTGCCTCATATTTTAAAATTAAAATATAAAAAAAAAAAGAAAAAAAATCACAAGGCAAAGTCAAAGTCAAAGTCAACTACTTAAATGAAATTTCCCTCTTGGTAGTATATAGACTTTTTCCTAAACTCTAGACATGTATGCACATGCATGTACAATACAGACATGCTCCTGATGAGAATTTCACAGAAAGTTTTCTGGGGAGAGTTAATGTCTTGTTTCCCAGATAGATGGTTTAATTGGCAGGAGAGCAATGAAGGAAGATCGTATAGCCACCATGTCTCTCCTATGGGTGACTTATTCTTTTACAAAAATTTTGGTTGTTAGAGTCCCCAAAGCCTGGTGCAAAGCAAAATTTTCTTTCATTGCAAGTGTGAATGTGTAAACAACGCTCATTGGTGGATCACAATAGGAGATGGGTCAGTGGGCACTGTTGATTTGTTAGAAACAGCAGAGTTGAGGATAGCGCCAGAAGTGAACTTTATTTTTCTGCTTGTGAAATAAGATCTTATTTGCCCCAGGTACTATCAGCCATCATGGCCAAGTGGCAAGAAGAGGCTGTAACCACCACGTTAATTGTTAGCATATAGGAAAACCATGATTTGTACCTGTTCATGATATACCTGTGTGACTGATGGCTGAGAACAAACCTTTATTGATCTTTATTTTTATAGGTAAATAACACAGAGGAGTCCCATGAATTACTTTATTTGTGGTATTAAGCAGAATTGATAAAATTGTTCAGGTTTTATAGAATAGGAGCCAAATTGGTACCTTCCTTGGTTATTTTCTCTGCTGTCCTCTCTTGAGCCCTCTTTCTTTTGACCCAGCACACTTTTATCATAAACTGCTCTATTTGATGAGAGATTTTTTAAAGGCCTTTAAAAAATTTATTAGCTTTGCCTTGTCTCTATTGTTTTGTGCATAAAAGCCTTCCCTGCTGTTTTGAGTGGAAAACTTCCCAGCAGAAGGAAGCCTAAAGCCTTTCATTGAGAGGATTGCTGTGTTCCAGAGGCAATTGGTCTCTGTTCGGCCAGAGGTGTTTCCTCCTGTTAACAGTAAACTAATTGACTAGGAGCCATAGTCTATTTCTAGAGAGATCTTCTGGTTGGGAAGTGCACTATGAAATGTCTGTAAGTGATGAAGGCGGCAGTCCACATCACCTTGGGGAGAGGAGGCCAGAGTTGTGTTATAGCCAAGCTTATTTGAATGGAATTCCGTGTCCTGCTACAGAGATTTTCTGAGCAGAAGGGAGAATCAAGTGTTAACAGACAGGCTTTGCCTTCAGACGTTTGCATCTGTGCAGCCCCAGGTAAAGGCAGTATTCCTTGGGTGCAGGTTGGGCAAAAAGCAGCTCTTCTGACTGTTCTGCCTTTGTTTTGCAATTCTTTCTTTATTTGTCATAGAATTTTAGTTTGAAGTATTGACTAATATACAGTTTAGCCACACATTTTCACTAGAACTGGCTCAGGAAATGAGCTTTTCATTTTCTTGCAGGAAACAACTCAATGTAAACATTGGTCTGTGTTTTCATGTTTTGTCTTTTCATTAGTTTGCTGAATGCACTGATGTTAATATCCTCTGTTCCCAAGTCTTGCCTTTGCTCAAAACCGCCACCTATTTTAGTCTTTTTAATCTCTGAAGAAATCTCAACCACAACTGGTTTTTTATTAGGTTATTTGCTTATAGCTGCCATGTGTGACTTGTTCTTCAAGAAATAGCTGTTAGTTTTCATGTGTGAAACCTCAGGGGTGAAAGGAGAGTGAGTGCCAGATATTTTACAGCTTTGTCTACTTCAGTTAGAGTTTAAAATTGAATGAAGCTGCTCTTCCTGCATAGCTCAGATCATGCCTTCAAAATTTAGTTTGAAAAGTGATGTTTGAAAGAGAAGAAAGATTATATTTAATATTTCTTTTCAGCTGTAGGAGAAATTGAAATTTGTTTCTAAACTTGAAGGCAAAAAACAAAACATTATGTGGACAGAAGGTTAAGAAGTAACAGGTGGGGACCCTGGGCACTTTATGCTAAACATTGATAAGGAAGATACTAATAATTACATACAGAGTGTATTTCTTTTATTTACTTTTCGAGAGACAGTGAATGTGGAAATTATGTACATTTAAAACTTAATTCTTATTCAGGAATTGAAACTGAGAATCAAAGGAAGGATAAGAATACTTCAAATTTTGATATATTGTGTGTACCCCAGTACATTAGAGTTAAGTAGATTAGAAGGTTTTTATTTTGTGTGGATAATCTGTTAGCAAGCTATGTATATATAGAATCAGCCATTACAGTCACAGATATTTGGAGGGAAATTTAATGGTAGCTCCAACAATAGTGGGTAACATAACCCACTGGTTAATAGCATGTGGAAGAGATGGGACACTTCAGAAGATGCCTAGTACCACTCTGTGGTTTTTCTAAATTCCTTACTGATTATAAGCAACTGATACCAAAGTGTTCTCAGACACCTGCATTTTCTGAAGGAATTAGCAGGTAGTAAATATATTTCTTCTGTATAGGCCATTTCAATTAGTTAGTTATATCCTTGTTTCAAAAGATAGATTTTAGATAATAGATTTTGAAAGTAAGAATTAGAGTGTAATGAACTGTGATGTGTCACATATATCAGTCATATATAATACAACTCTTCTGGCATCTGAATTTTAAATTTCTCAAAGTTCTGCTGTTAGAGATACTAAACGTATTTTTGGTTTATCCTTCACCTTATGACCTGACACTTTATAAGGACTAATGGCCTCTCTCTAAACTTCCAATATCATTGTCATACTACTTGACTAGATGGAACTCAGAACTGATCCTGGGTGGTTTTTCAGGTTCCTTCATGTTATTTCTTTCTTTTTTTTTTTTTTTAGTTGGAGTCTCACTCTGTCGCCCAGACTGGAGTGCAGTGGCTGCTCCCGGCCACCGCAGCCTCGACCTGCTGGGCTCCGGCGATCCTTCTGCCTCAGCCTTCCGAGTAGCTGGAACTACAGGCGCGCACTACCACACCCAGCTAATTGTTTTTTGATTTATTGTAGAGATGAGGTCTTGCCAAGTTGCCCAGGCGGGTCTCAAACCCGCGGGCTCAGGCAATCCACTCACCTCAGCCTCCCAAGCCACAGGATTACAGGCTGAGCCACCGAGCCCAGCTCAGGTTATTTCTCTTATGCAGAAACTGATCCTTTGTGGAGATCTCCTTACCTGTCTATTAGTGAGGATCAGTTCTGTCCAAAGTGAATAAACACTCAGAAATGGCATAAGTGTAAACATTTAGAAATGGCATGAGCATACTCAGACCACGTGTAGACTCGCTTTGCAGTGTTTCTTTGCTGTTCCAACTCATCAAAGACAAGTTCTCAAAGCCTGGGTCTCTCAAAAGTTGGTAGGAGATTTAGAGTTTGATTCTGACACAAATGTAAGGTGATCTGTCTTGTGACTAAATTTGTAAATTAAACCTGTTAGAGCAGCACTTCTGAAACTTCAACATACACGTACAAATCACTAGGGATCTTATTAGAATTCCAGATTCTGAGGTCTGGGATAGGGCTGAGATTCTACATTACTAAAAAATTCTAGGTGCACCTCATTCCTGTTGGTCCCCAGGTTACATTTTGAAAAACAAAGTTGTAGAAGATAACTGAGAAATGTCCAATCTTCTCCCACCTTCAAATCAGGAACTCTCCTTTTATATATTGGGGACAGTATAAAAATAATTATCTTTCTCGAATTGCTAATATTAAGATTTGCTGTAAAACTCTTTCAAATAACCACTTAAAACTTCGTGTCTTCCTTGTTCCCATCATATCTCCGGCATCTAGAATGGCTTCTGACACATACTGGTCCCTGAGTAAAAATCTTTTGAATGAGATCATCAATGAGTGACTATGTAACATTCAGACTTTGGGATATTATGCGTACTATTCATTTTTGGCTTTCACGGTCAAATTTTTAATAGTAGTCCCTGGGAACACATCAAGGTGCTATACATATAATTCTCTGTGCATAGGTGTAGAGTGTGAAATGAAATAATTCAGACTTAAAACTGCTGGAACTTTAAATTATTCTGAGCCTTGAGAGGAATGTGGCTATGCAGCCTGAGTCCATAGCATGCGGTTTCAACTTCTTTTTCCTGTAAATGATTAGGAATGACTGAGTGGTGCTGGAGATAAGACCACCTCAGAACATTATGGAATGTTGAAGCATTCTTCCTTGGAATGTAGCAATGCACTAATGAAATCACTGTAACATAGGTACTGGCCTTGTACAGAAAATGTTGCAACTCTGCTAAAACTGCTTTTGCCTATAGACATGAAACTTTAACTTCCCTATTTTGGAGCACTGCCCCCATCCCTTTGAAGTCTGTGTTCTTTGAGTAGCTGTCCTCAAACTTCGCGCTTGAATAAACTCTATACTTAGTCATGTTTTCTGAGTCTTATGGAAGGTTGACAAGAGTATGTATACTGAAGCCTGATTTCTACTTGCTATGGTCTGTCAGGTTGATACCTGATCTCTTTTCAGTGCCTCCTGTTTTAATTTAACTTCCTCTTTAATTAACCAAGTTAGGTAATTTCACGAGCATAACTGATAGTGTAAAGACAATATGAAAACTTTACTTCTGAGATAGAAACTTGATCTGTGGAAAGACTATGATATGTTTATATTCCTTTACGATAAAGATATTCCTACTCTTCCTCCTTGCAAACCGTTACAATGGCACAATTTTAACATGAAAAATACCAGATTTGGTATTTTTCATGTTAAAATTCTCCGAGTCTTAACTCTTACCTTCTCTTGACTCCATCTAGGCATATTTTATAACTTTATTTCCTATACTTGGTTTTATGCTAGTTATATCAATTGCCTTATTATAAAGCAGTTTTTTACTTATTCTTCTTTTCCTCTAACAATCATGCCATTGAAGACAAATGTCCTTTCAAATATATATATTTGTGTATGTCTGGGTGTGCCTAGTATAGTGTGGCCAACAGCAGCTGTGTATGTTGACTGAAAAAAAATGAGTAAATGATTTGAGCATTTAGAAAGAGAGGCGGTGGGGAGAGAGAGAGAGAAGGCCTAACCAGGCAGAATAATGTATCTGGGGCAGCTTTCTGGAAAAGGTACTGGTGATCAACTGGTTTGACTTATCTCCCACTCTATAATTATGATAATATTACCCTCAAGTATTTGAGAGAGTTGTAAATACATACTCCATATGATGTTGCCATGTAAATAGTAAACTATGAAGATTCTCACAGAGTATTCTAACTTATACTTTAAGTATTCTTATTTAAAGGAACTTGTTGGAGACATATAAGTGACTAGAATTGCATCTGTCATCTTGAAAAATAAATGGATATATTCAACAAATACTTACTAAGCAAAGATAAATAGATCTGGTTATTGCTTTCAAGGGGTTTTTGCTCTACTGATGCATAGACTAATATCAGGCAGACTGTGTTGAGCTCTGTCATGGAGAAGCAAGCAAAATGCCGTGAGAACCCAAAGCAAAGAAACATGAATTCCAGCTGGAGGGAGTTCAGGCTGACTAGTTGGACAGAAATATTTTTTCACATAGATTCTCTTTCTCTTGCCTTCTTGAGCAGAATAAATCTACCATAGGCAATCTGACCTCTTTATGATCATTTACATGAGTACTGGTTTTTGGGCTCAGTCATTGGAAGCTGCCATTCCTGCACTACATTGTCCAGACTCTTTTGGACTCTTGCATCTGCCTGGGGTTCTTTTGTGCCTCTTTGGTGGGTATCTTGCCAGCTGTCAGTGTGCTTGCTTCCCCATTCTCTTTCCTCAGTCTGATTTGTCCTGGATTGTAACAAAGATAAAGAGAATGTGAGATTGCATCAGCTTTGAGTGTCCTCAGGCATCTTTATAGGAGCGATAGCTCAGAATGAAGATCATTTAGGAAATACTAGCCATTTTATAATTTAAAGGCATATGTATCATCCCAATCAGTATTCACTTATTTATAGTGATAGCTATCCTCTAGTAAGTACCTACTAAGTGCTTGGCATCATGGCAGTTGCTTTGTAGATATTGTTTCAAATCCTCAGAATGATCTTACAAGGTAGATGGTGTTGTGCCCATTTTATAAAAGAGAAAATTGAAGCTTAGATTAATATACCTTCTCTGGCTCTCATCGCTGGTATATAAGAAAGCATGATTCTACCCCAATCTGTTTGACTCCAAAACTTAGGGTTTTTTTCATCTCCATTCTGCCTCTGTAGGTGACATTGAGTGTCCTGTGCTAAGTGTGGGGAATGTGTGACTGATGGGACTCCATTCCTGCCCTTATAAGAGCTTTGGACCAGGTATTTGAGGGGTTGGATCCCAGTAGGGAAGTTCTTACCATTTATTGTGTAGGATACAGTTTGTTCTAATGGTGTTTGCCCTTTCGTTTATCTTCTGCAGTGTTTGTTCTGACAAAAAGATACTAGGTAGGGGAAGAAGGTTTGTCACAATGTCATCGTTATTCATTCATCTGTGCTGGGTCCCCTTGGGGAAGCAGATAAGAGGAATTTTCTCTGAAGTAGTTAACATCTGTACTTCTTGATCTAGACTATGTGAAGCCATAAAGAATTATATATTAAGCCTGGTATATGGGTACTGAATAGTAAGTGGATATGGTTTGACTGTGCCATAATTTGAAAGAACTCCAGAAGTATTGCAACTTAACATCTTCCTTCATTTATACCAGCTCTGACTTTTACAGCAATCTGGCTTGTTGCCAGGTATCATTAGAGATTTAGAAATTTTCTCCTAACAAAGTCAGTTTTAATTCATTTCTAAACATATACCATAAAAAGAACTTTAAAAGAATCAAACTTAGACTAATTCAGAACTTAAGAGGCATTAAAGTTTGTGTTGGGTAACAAAATGATGATAGAATGATGAAACTTTAAAAAGAGTGAGAAATTAACTCTTGCATAAATGATTTTGCAGCAAATTTTAATGGCTAGAAATTAAGGTAGTATATATAACTTTATTAAGTTTCTGTGTTGTAATTCTATCAAATGTTTTTCCATTGCTTGAGTAAAATGTGTTTTTTAAACATCTCATAGTTATCATATTTATTTAAATGTTATTTAATTGCCTTCTATGTATATCGCATTATGCTGTTTATTATGAAGTACTTTTGTTTCTGTATCTTGATCCCTTTCTGAGTAGTATTGATATTATAGGGACTTTTCCAGGGTCCAAACTTCATGTCAGCTTCTACCATCTTCACTAAAATAGTAGATTAGAAAGTGATCTGGAGAGTTTTTTATTTAGCAAATGTTCTGACATTCAAGGAGTTCATCACTCAAACAACATAAGCTATTTCTGATGTATAAATTGTTCCTGGAGAGGATGAAAGGTAAATCAGACTTTTTAAATGTTTGCCTTAACACTATTAGGACAAAGAGTTCATGTTGTTAATTTGTACCTATGAGGAATTGATGCCAGTCATGAAAGTGCCCAACTTGGCCTTGCAGAATATTGAGAGAACCCACACACAACTCTCCTTTGTTACTTCCCAATGACTTGACTTTCATACGAAAAAACATTACTGTTCATTGTGCTGTATGAGAGTTTAATATTCCAAGGCTGCCCCAGTATTGTTATGGACAGTATTCTGTTTATGACCGTCTTTTATGTCTTTCAGATTCACCTGTTCTTTGGTTAACCTGCCCTGAACACCTTCTGTGCCTCAGTCACAGTGTGGGGAGATTGTTTAAAAAGTGAATAAGAGAGAGTCCTTGCTTTTGTCACTCATGGTCTAGTTGGGGAAACAGACCCATAAAAGGACAGTGAGGGTAGGATGTGGGAAGGGCAAGGAAGAGCTGAGGGCACACGGGGATGGGCGAGGACCACAGAGGCTTCCTAGAAACCTGCTACTTTGAGCTGAGTCTAGAGGCTGACCTGCCAGGGAGAGCATCCAAAAAGCCTCTGCACCACTTCACTTCACTTCTGTTTTCATTTCTCTCACTTTTCCTCTGACTGCTTCCAGTTTTCTCTGTCCCCCACAACTACTCAGCACATTTCCCTTCATCCTGTTTCTCTCCAGCTCTTTTGGTTGTTCTTCAGGGCCTTCCCCACTGGGGCCCCTCATGTGGATCCCTTCTACACCAAGGACAGCAGAGTGGGCAAGCACCCTGGGAGAAAACACATTTCCTCAGTGATATAGTGGAAATCATCCCTGCTTTCCTGCAGACATTTAGCCACAGATTTAATTCAAAATCTTCTTAGTAGGTCGTGATTTAGACAGTTTGGGAGGCAGGGACTAGCAAGAGGTAGAAGAAAAGTTACTCAGTGAGTCCCCAAATCCCAGTGTTTGCCCTCCTCGTTGGAGCAACTACTCCCATTGTCAGGAGAAGCAAGTTCCTGTTTGGATGTCTACATCAAAAATGAAATGTCACTTCAATAGAAACTCAATAGAAATTGAGTTGTGGATGTACTAACAAGAGGTACCAAGACTAAAGAGGTTATACATACCATGGAACATTGCTTCAATACTCATCGATTTTCTTTGTTCATTAAAACCCTGTTACTCTCAAGAAGGAATCAAAATGGAGTGACTACCCCTTTCTAAAGGTAGTGCCTCTCCTTCTCCCCACTAGTGGCACCTTAGATTTGATCTAGATTAACTTTACAAAAAACTGTAGCTATGCTATTAGTGTCTTCTAAGTCATTTAGATAAGATTCTGGCAGATTGACAGGAGCCATTGTGTGTGACAGGCTCTGCAAATGGCTAAGTGGTATATAAACATTCGTTGTTTTTGTATCAGTGATACCAGTGGATAAGCTGAGTTCTGTAGCTCTCCATCATTGTTTGACATTGAGAACAGGTGTCCTTCCTTGTCTCCAGCTGAGGAGAAAATACAGAGGCTTGCGTGCCTGTCATTATCTTAAACATCACTGCTAGAGGCAGTATTGTCAGTACAGCACCTCTTCTCCCTCCTGTCACCCAGAAACTCTTCCCCATTCATTTTGTTGTCTGTGTCTCTTACTTTAAGACCTCAGAATCTCAGCCAACTGGGCCTTGAACTGACCTGTTGCTTTTATCAGTGTGATGGCCTAGTCCATCAAATGGACTATTCTAATATCAGTAGACAGGACTACAGTGCCTCACCCACTGTCTTTGGTCTTCTTGACTGAATGTTGTTGGTGTCCAGCTTCTCATAATGGGCGGTTGAGTTGTAGGAGAGGGGGAAGTACTACAACATTCAATAAGTCCAAGATGTTTGGCCTTAGCACACTGCATGGCCAGCCACCTGACCTGGAGAGTTGTGGTAGGTTTGGGTCTGCATGTCCTAGGACACTCCAAATGATAGACTTGCTCCTGATCGCTGCTGCCTCCCACATATATATCTTATCAGTGAGCCCATTTCTTGGGCTACAAAACCAAAGCCACCAGCCAGGAGACAGCTAATGGTGAAAAGGGACACAAGTCTGGCTGCCATGTTTCCTGTCTTGTAGACTGACGATCTTTGGCTTTTTTGCTGATGTCATTGTATATCTGTTTTTTTGGAGTGAGGATAGCAGGGTAGGAGAATGGTTAATCTTGCAAGAACTCATACCATGAATGATGAAGGGTAGACTCCTGTTTTATTCCTGCTTGATTTGTTTGCTTCAGTGGGGAAAACAAATGATCATGTCACCCTATAGTGAATTTCACTTTCTCTCTGACATACAAATAAACAGCCTCCCATGTTTCATTTATTTTTGCCACTGCCGAAATGGTTGATTTAAAAAAAACACATTGTTTTGCTGCTTTCCTATGTCATGACCTTCACTGCTGGGTAGGGAAAGAAAATCAGTAAAATATATATATTCTTTAAAAAAACTACAAGTTCCCATTAGAAACCAGAGTCCATTAAAGTGAGATGGACGAGCTGATAAACCAAACCAAACTAAACAAGGAGGAGAACATGAGTCTTTATTGTTTTTCTTGTGGTGCATCTTAGAGATGAGGATTCACCTTCCATTAATTCATTAAGACAAAACACTGAAATGCCTCCTTTCTTCTTGTCTTCTTTATCTGGTGGACAATACCTAGTAACGGGTACATTTTAAAATTTCCATTAAAAATGTGCATTCAACCCATGACATATAGTATGTTTGGTGTTGACTGTTAGAAGATTATTACAGATACTGGCTAATTTGGGTTTTCCCAAGACAAAAACCTAATTGACAACTTTGTGGCCTCTGGTTCCAAGTAATATCTATACTTTCTATTTATGTTCCTTGACTTCCAGGTTTGTGGAACCTGCCAAGAAAACTCATGGGTTTTGTGATCTACTCATCATTGGCCAATGTCAGCTTGTAATTAGCCAAACCTGACTTGAGCAGTGGGTTTATAGGCCCATGTGGTGGAGGTATGTTGATATTTGGCTATTGAGGGCACAGATTAGGAGGTCTCTTGACATTCTGTTCCTAGGTTACTGAACCCTGAATTCCTGAACCTTGAATATAGCATTTGTGTTCTAAAATTGCTACGATGGTTGAAAGCAGCTGCTGTGTATGTTTTGGAGGGAATAGAGTGAGATATAATAAACAAAACTAAATAGTTAGACACAGTACATCAAAAAGTAATTGTAAGGAAATATTTATGACAAACCTGGAAGTAGATTGATTCTCTTCTCTTCCCCTTGTGACACTGGGAGAATTATTGTTTTCGCGTTTCAGGAGTTGTTGGGCAAGTGTTTGTAGAGCCGTGGTGTTCGCTGAGTCATGTACAAGTCTTTGCAATGAAAGTCACCTGATGCAGTTGGATGCTGCAGGCCAGACTTCCTGATGTAGGGGTAAAGTTGGAGATGTCAGTCTTGGGTAAATATTTTTCTCTTTTCCTTTGTATTCCTTTTATACTAAATTGTTCTCTTCTGTTCATTTTTTTAATCATATGAACAAAAGTTTCTATTTAAATGTAACCTTTACTCAGAAAACAATTTTCCCAAGTTATGGTGTAATTATACTATCAACATTTGACCTTTTATACAGTATCTAATAATCAGAAATTTCCAGATGCACTTTTGGTAAAAGTTTTTTTAAAACATAATTTTCTACTTCCCTCATCTTGTACACTTTTGCTTTCTGACCAACATATTAAATGACAAATGTTTATTAATCTCCTCCTTTGTGTAAAGAATTGCATAGAATCAAAGACATTGAAAGCATGGCTTGTCCTGAAAAATTTATAAATGAATTAAGACACCAAGACAAAAATGCATAAAAGTTAACAATATAGAACAATACTACATACGTCCCAAAGTTGTGTATACAATTATTTCCTAAATGAGAGGTGAATGCTAACTTCAGAGGGAGGGAGACTCCTTGTGGGCCAAGTGAGACTGAGATGGAAAGATGACTGACTGTAGACATGCAGCAGCATGAATAGTTGATGAATGGGCCCTCTAGACACTTGCTGATGTCTTTAGGGAAGGGATGACCTGAGTGGCCTGGAGCAAGATTTCTTAGAGGTGATAAGACTTGCTTTGGGCCTTGAAGGATGGGTGGAATTTGAATAACAGGCAGAGATTAATGAGGAGGGCTATCTATTTAGGGGAAGATGGAGCAGAGGAAGTTAGGGTTAGAATATGAAAATTCATACACGGGTTAGTAGCTAGAGTCTAAACTGGCTGGAACAAGATGCCTGTAGAAAGCTCTATGGGATTTGAGATGTAGATGGATAGCCTTGGGTTCCATGAGAAGGAGTTTAAGCTTTATTTTGGAGGCATTCATTATTATTATTATTATTATTATCACCATCATTAATATTATTATTGAGTCGGGGTCTCTGTTGCTTGGCTGGGTTGCAGAGGCACAATCACAACTCACCATTTTGAAGAGGAAGTTCCTGTTCTCTGCCTACTAGGACACCCAACACAGCAGGGAAGACAAATACAGTAGATGTTTCTGCCCTCAAAACACTTTGTGTCTCATTAAAGAGAGAAGTCCAAGAAATAGCAAGTAATTAACTCTCTGACTAAGAGCTTAGAAAACAGAGAAAACTCAGGGAAGTCATGAAATGGTATAAAGGCTTCTTCCTGGAAAAATATAGTCTGAAGTGGAAGTGGAGAGTTAAGATTGTAAACAAAATATGGGCGAAAGGTAGTCTTTGAGATCCACCTGATGTGATGAAGTGATGAAGAGAATGATAACTGCCTCTGAGGAAGAGGTGACAGCATGTCAGCAGGGCTGGGTCCTGGGGAACCCCTAGTTAGTTGCCTAAAATCACCCTTAGTTTTCTCTTGGTAAAATTAGGAGCCTTGACCCCACCCGTGTCTAGCTTGGAAATTCAGGTATACCTTGAGCTTTACCCCCAAAGTGTGCGTCATGAAGGATTTGGCCAGAAGGAGGACCCTACAGAATCCATGCATTAAGAATCTTAATTTGTCTTTCTTACAGAGAATTAAAAGGATAATTTTTAATGTATAAGAAGTAAAATGTTTTACTCAACATTTTAATCATTTTCTGATGCTTTTTAAAACTGCCAGTAGGGGCATCCTGATGTCCATTGGACATGACTGGGTGAGTTTGTTCCTCTTTCAAAGAGGCATTAAACAAACACACAAAAAAAATGATGAATTTTTAAAAAGCGATGAATAAGTGAGAGGTTTGGTGGCTCAGAAAATGATCTGCAAATTCAAATTTTAATTTGGTTTTTAAAAAGATTTCAGATCTTAGAATTAGAAAATACATGTCTTTTATTTTTGCAGACCTGTTCTTGGAGTGGTAATGGTAGTGATGTAATAGAGGTGATGGTAGGATGACAGTCCTCCCAGATTCAGGAACATTAAGCAGTTTGCATCTTTGTCAAGTGCAGGAATGTAACTACCATAGCTGGGCTACCCATTGAAGGTCTTGTGACAGCTAGGGACACTTGGGGCCAATGTCCCCTTAAAATAGAATACGGTCAGATCCTCAATGTAAACTGTTGCTGCTATGCCTTTTTCAATAAAGGGGTTTACCATCAAGCCATACATTTAGTGCTCCATTCAGATAAACCTTCAACCTTTTAGGCCTTAGATTAGAACTGGATGTGATCGGATGGAGAATATTAATGCCACCAGGCACGGGATGATACAGACATGTCTGAGGTCTCCTGGTGGTCGGCCTCAGGAGTATTTCTCCTGCCCATGTCGTCCAGTTCCTCTGAGCTTGTCACTCTGGACTCTTGCTTTAAGTATATTTTGCAGGACAAGCAGCAAAGAACACCATGTTCACTAATTACACTGCTTCAAATGGGGAGCATTGGGCTGATTTAAAATACTTATTTTAGAGTAGGCTGCAATTTTGGGTAACATTTACGAGGTCATATAGCTTATAACCTGTAACCCTGTGTGTTCTTTAATAGCTTTTCAGTGGCTGAAGAAGAGCATCAAGGTTAGGGAAGGGCATCTTACCCTCGCTTTTTTATGTTTTTGCTATCTCAAACCCAATTAAACATCCCAGAAATGATGGTAGGCACAGAGGAAAGATTCTTGAGTCCACAGTCATGAGTGAACTCATCAGGGTCAAGAGAATGCTGGTGCATTAGAATGGAGAGGCCATCACTCACTGACTTTGCTTTGTCCTCCTGGGCCTGTTCTCTCAACTTCTTACTTTTTGTTTTGTTTTGTTTTCAGTAGAGGATTGCACAGAATGTGTTTTAGCCAAGCCACTACAAAATCAATGAAGTTTCAAAAAGTCTTGAGCATTTCTTAAGAGCAGTATGAGAACTGAGGTTCCCTTTTTTGTTGTTGTTTAACTCAGTTAAGGTTAAAGGGACATTAATTTATGCTCTCTGAAAATGGTATTTATAATTTCAATTTGTTTGGTATTTAAGGACGTCATCCTTAAATAGTTCTTTGTTATGTAAAGTTAATCAAAGATTTAAATTTTAGCAGAAACAAACAAAACCTTGATTTTCTTTCTTTTTAAGATGAGCAAAATTAGAAGCACTGCTAAATATTTCTGGATTCTAACTGAAAATGAGAAAATGGACATCAGGGTCTGGCTGTCTTATGCATCTTGGAATCTCTGGTCTCTAGGGAAATGTTGAGAACTAAGCAAGTTCCCCCAAAATGATTGTTGAAATGAATAAGTAGCATAATTTTCTAGGGCAGATTAAGGCCTACCATACAAGTGCCAAAAGCTTTCAAAATTCCATTATGTTGGTATGATATTACATATTACTCCTTTTCTATTTTTTTAGGGAATATATACTGAACATAATTTAAAATTGTATATGATAACCCAGATAAACATTTTTTTTACTTTAGTTATTGGTGATACCCTAAAGAAGTCATAAAGGTGTTCATGAAGGTGACCCAGGACATGGAGCTGAGGGGCACTCTCTTTCTTAAAAGCCCCCACATCTGTTTGTGAAAAGAGATTTCTAAGAGAATTCATTCATCCAACATTTACTGTGGACCTACTGTGTGCTGACGCTGTTCTAAGAGGCATATAGATAGGAATGATGAGGAGATGGCCATGGTCTTGGAAGTCAGCCTGGTGAAGGAGACAGACACTACATGTGTAATCATAGGAAAATGTGAGCTACACACTCACTGAGGACGTGACGAAGCTTGGGAGAGCTCACTGACCTTCACTTGTCCATACACAGCTTTCGCCTCTGAAGCCCTGGGATGTGCCACAGAGAGCTGACCTTTCCATCCCCAGCACAGCAGATGCACCTGCCACTTCGCAGGGCTCTCCTTGCAGGTGATGCATGGGGACCATGTGCCTCTGCTACAGAACTGCTGCCTCCTGCTTTCTGTCTGTGTGCAGTCTGCCTGTTTATCTTTGGTACTATTCCTAGGAACCACTGAGATGCCAAAATTAGCCTCTCATCTCTCTGTCTCCTCTTTCTAGAGTCTTTTGCCTTTGTCCCTCTCATCTTAGAGTTCATCACCATCTCATTACATAATAATGATAACAATGATGATAATGACAATCTCCATCTCTTATTGTTTATCATGTGCCAGGTACTGTCCTAAGCACTTTACATATATCATCTTATCTACTTCTCTCAAAATTCATGAGGTCTTATCCTATTTTATAGATGAGGACCCAAGGCACTGTGACATAACTTGCTCAAAACCACACAACTCCCTTCCCTCTATCAATCACAAAAGCATAAAATATTGGGTATAATCTTCACATCTTTAGAACTTTTATAGTGTGTGTATGATAAAGAGAAAGAGTGTCTAAGTCCTTCATCAACAAAGAGGTTTTATGTTTGTTTTCTCTAAGTTTTCAGAGAACATCTAGCTTTTGAACTGTTCTAGACCAAGCATGGAGGTTCCAGAAGACAGAATTTCAGGTAATCACAACTTTCCTCTAGAGATGCTTATTTCAGAAAGCATGCTTATTTCCTGCCCAGCAGGAAAGGGGTGTGTTTACTGAATCACCACACTTTCCGCATATCTGTAATAATGCAGCTTGAGACACAGCACAGGCAGAGGCCTTAGGCCAGAGCTGGCACTGGTCTCTCATAGATAATTTAATTTATTTTGTTAAGGAGGGGGAAAAAGGAGGAAAGAAATTATTCTGGGAGGGAAGAAGGATGTGTGTTTAAATTTCAAGGAAACAATTTTTTAATTTGTAGGATTCAAATCTTTTCCCAAGTGTCACTACATTACTTTATTAAAAGTATTGATAATAAAAAGAATATTAAATATATCTCTACCCAAGTACAGGTACCATATTAAGCCCTCAAATAAAATACAAGTAAGCTATTTTGTTTTTAATCTGGTCTCCCTTTTACTTCTAATGATTAGCTTAGATAATTCACAATCTTTCATGTCTATTGTTCATGTTTGCTTATCTACTACAGTAATCAACTTAAGGCTACCATACTAGCTGTGTCCACAGTTAATTTAGGGGCTGAATTGAATACAAAATCTGGAATACACTGGATTTGTATAAAAGTTGAGACTTTCTAATTCAGCGAGGAAATACGTACTTTTCATTTGTGTGCATGAGATGAGGGGTCAATGGCATTTACTCTTTTTTGTCTTCTGGCACTTTGAAAGTAACCTGTGGGTTTCTGAGAGATTAATCCAACTACAATTCTCTATTGTAGTATATGGTGTGAGGGAGGATCACCAGCTCAAATCTGGCATGGCATCTTTTTCACTGTCCTACCTCTCAACACATTCTTACTGAGGGTCTGCTCAGAGTAGTGCATTTTGCTGGTTGTTCCTGCGTCTCTTGGTGCATAAAATAAAGCTGGGGCAAGCACTAATTTATTAGCTTGAAATATCTTCTGATGCTCAAGAGCATCTCTGTTCTTTCGTTTGCCTACAATATACATTAGTCATTGGAACTTTATTATGTTTACAATCTGTTAGCCCTATCTGAACACTGGATTTCCAAGGACCAGAATCACACCTGTCCCTTATAATATATATCAACACACAGAGTGCTAGGGAAGTTTTTCCCTGGCCATTCTGAAAGGATCACGCCTTGTTTTCTTTGATTACAATCATATTGTGCTTTGTAGTAATTTGTACTTATTCTCCATTCACTTTCTTGTAATTTCTTGATTTATATATCTCCCTTTCCATCTGTTTTCTCTTACTTTATCTGTTTATTTCTGATCATGATTGGGTTAGGCTAGCAGGGTCACCTTCCAGGAGCTTCTGGACAAGCTAATTCCTGGATCTGATAGGAAATATCCTATGCCTGGTATCGCAGAGTATGCACAGAATATTACCTTGCACATACAAGGGCTTTTCAAAGCATTTCCTTATCTACTTAGTTTTTCAAAACAATCCAAAAAAGGAGAGAGGAAAACCAGGTGCTGCTATTATTATTTTGGGATACTAACAAGGAAGTTACATGACTTTGTCCCAAGTGACATGAAGAACCAGCAGCATAGCTGTCAAGAAATCCCAGTCACTGATAGCTTCCTATAAAAGCAGTGGCACAGAGATCTCCCACTGACACAGGTTGACAGCTTTCTGCAGATACTCTTGGTGTTCTGAATTATGGAAATGGAAGAAGAAAGAAAACTCAAAGTCCAGAAATGCCTGTTGCTGGCCTTGACCTCTAAGGAGCAAATCTAGAAGCCATATAACTCTTCTGCATAGGTCAACACTGCTGTGGATGTGTGACTTAACCAAGATGTGTAACTTCAGTCTTGCCTTCCCAGAAACAGTGTTAACCATGCATGAATTTATGTGAATATATACAGGTAACACAGAGAAGAGTTTTCTGATACAAGAAAAAGGCAGAAAACTCTTAAATCCTTAGCCAAAGAACAATTATTCTACAAACTTTTTCTAACCAGCTCCCAAGAAACAGTGTTAAGATTAATTTTATTCCTTAAAGGTAGGCTAGAGAAGAGAAAACAGGGGAGCTAAGCTTTATTCATTTTTCCAGTTTATTCACAATTGAGATCACCATTGGGCCAAAACATCATTGGCAATAATCTTTAGAACTTGGGGCTTCCTGGAAATTTGGGGATTTCAGACTTGCAAGAATATCTTAATCGAGTAAGTGTGAAAATAAAAAGTATACATGAATTGAATCTAGGTAAGACATGGCCTTTTTATAAGTGGTCATTTTATTCTTATCACTTTTTGGATGTATGTTCAGGTAGATCATAGAGTCAAAGAAAGAGGCTCAGAAACAGGATTTTTCTCTCTCCCTTTCCATCTGTTTTCTCTCATTTTTTCTGTTTATTTCTGATTGTGCTTAGGTTAGGCAAACAGGGTTGACTTCCAGGAGCTTTCTGAACAATATGATTGCATGCAAGGCTGTTACCTGCATATGTTCACATAAGTTCATGCGTGGCTAAGACTATTTCTGGGAAGGCAAGACTGAAGTCATACATCCTGATTAGAGTCACACATTCACAGCAGTGTGGACCTATGTAAAAGAGTTCTGAGCCGTGGTCCCGAGGCAGTCATGCAATGGCTAAGACCAGTGCTGGGGGTCCTCACATTCTCTCCACTTGCCACCTTGCCTCCTTGTCTCTCCACTTGCCACCTTGTCTTTCCACTTGCCACCTTGCCTCCTTGTCCCCATACCTAATTGCCAAAATCCAGCAGAAACGTATCCTATAGCATAAGGACTTATTATGATGTTTCTGAGAGCCACTTCTGTACAGTTATTAAGTGCACATGTGAGAGTTTTCCCACAGAGAAGGCAGAAGCCAAAATTCGTGTGTCTTTGGAGTTAATAACATATTGTCATCAAATGAGTGTGAGGCGAGGAATATTTTGTGATGCCAGCAATTGCTGAGTAAAACAGGAGGGTTTGATGTTCCCAGATTATCCTCATGTCAAATGTGACATCTCTTTATGTATTATTTTTAACATTCACAATGAAATATGAAATGGTGTTATCAGTAGCCGAAGGATACCAAAGCTTCAAGATTACAAATCACTTCTAAGCTGCCTTTCTTCTTCCCCCTGGTGGGCTGCTGTATTAACACTCATTATAGCTAGGCAGAGCAGATGGGCAAACAGACTGATTAGTTTTAACTATATATATATATTTTTTATTTTTCCTTTATGGAGCTTAGATGTTAGCGCTTTCTTCAATAAAAGAAGCTAGTTTTTAAATGGTGCCTTGCCTTGATTTCCCTTTTTAATCAGAAAAAGAAAGAGGGCACTTTGCTCCTGATCTGTTAGTAATGTGACTATATCCTTTACTAACTGCTGGCTTCATGGCTCCCTATGTGCCCATTGCAATCAGAGTTAGATTTCTCTCCAGTCCTCCAAGGCTTGTGGCATGTATTTAGGTTCCTCTGGCCTAGGATTTCTTTATGCAGTTTGTCACTTTTAATTCATTTACTTGAAGTCCCTTTCTTGACAAGGAACTACAATATTTTTGACTTTTGCATCCAAAATGCAAAAGCCATGACTAATTAGTGGAAAGTGAAATTCGCCATAATATTATGTAAATATAAATATTTTCCTGTAGCCTTTTTTAAAAAATCAAATGTCTCTGATTTTTCTCAAAAACAGATTTTGCTTATTTTTTCCTTTCTGGTTTTATCAAAGTAGATTTTTTTTAATGAAATCATGTTTCCAGTTCAAAAAATTAAGGTAAAGAAAAGCACAATCATAATAATCTTTGCTTATAAAAGACCAAAGGTATTACGTGTACGTAACATGTGATATGTATTTATATAATAGTAATGGACATACTTGTGTGGGGAGAAGAACTTTCTCATGCTGTAACACGAAGTGTTCTGGAATAATAATTCCCCGTATGACATCTGAAGAGGCTTGAGTCAGGGTTTAAGGAGAGGAAGGATAAACATTCATGGTTACACATATTTTAATCCTTTTTTGAATTTAAATTGAATTTACAAATTTGCAGATATATTTTATCAAAAGCAGGGGAAAATATCTATAAAGATGGTATTAAATTAGGTTAGCTCAAGGCATTATGGATTACACATTCTAATTACATGGTGCAGGATAATGTAGACATACAGCCATTTGGGGAGGGTTTTACACAAAGCCATGGACAGTTAATTGGACCCCGTGTCTTTAGAGGTGCCTGCCGATGCTATAACATAGATCATTCAGATTAAAAAAAAAAAATCATTCTTAGTGGGACTTAGTTTTAGAAGATTCCATCGAACATCAAAGGCATGCTTCGATTTAATTCTCACACTGTGATCTGTGACTTCAGAAAGAGCATGCTGTTAATGACAATATGTGAAAACGAGACTTTCAGATCTGTTCGGTGTTGTGGTCTCTGCACGCTTGTTTGCAAAGACCTACCTCTCCAAGGGCTGTGGTTTCAGAGAGGTAGATGAATAGAGGGTGTGGGGGTTGGGAGACAAAAGCGGAGCAAAGCTAATGGAAAACGGAAACTAAAAATTGCTAGTGTTTAGGTGAAGGATAGTATAAACCAAAGGGGACCTTTTTTTGAGCAGATGATTCTTCCACTCCTTAGGGATACTGAAAGTCTGATCAGTTGGAGGTTGCAGTAGGATTGAGGTTAAATAAAGAATTTTCAGTGGAAATGAAACCTTGACATTGCATCAGGCTATACATCAGGCTAAAAAGAGATGCAGATCCAGGGGTGTTTTAATGGTGCTTCGTTAACCGTGGTCAGGTCTCAAACCTGACAGCTAGTGACACACCCCTTCCCAAAGCTGAGTCAAGATCCTGTAGGGTGAACTCTTCGTCACCCTGCAATAACTCTACCACATTGCTGCGAACTGGTCTTTCTAATACTCTCTTTCTCTGATTGTTCCTATTCTGTGAGGACAGAGAAGGAAATCATATCTTGTCTTGCTTACCACTGTATACCCGGTACCTACTAAACATATATCTATCACTTAGTAGTTTTAAATAAATATCTGTTGATTAAATGATTGAATAACTAGACACATGTTTATGTACAGAATCCAAAAGACAGTAAAAAGTTTTCTTCAGTGATCCATGATGAATTGGAGATCTTCTGCCTCTCAAATGACTTCATAAGGATCACGTTCAAGTGGGCAAATTATTAAATATAGTTCTGATGAAATTGTAAAACTTGAAAACATCACTCTTAAATTTAAATGACTGTTGTAAAATACATAGTGTGTATGTTTCAGAAACAAAATCTACACATATTTATGATTTGGTGAGAACTTATATTGAACTATAATGTGCTTTTAAATATATATAATTAAATTGAAACTTCTTGAGTCATCATTTGAATTGAATGTAAGTCATGTCTAATGTTTGTTAACTTACCCCTCATCCCAATGCCTGAAAAACAGAGACATCCTTTAAAAAAAAAATTCTTATATGTTTTCTTTTTGCTAGGCTTTTGCAGTATATTTAATGTTCATATAATTTTAATTTTTAAAATTCAAGTAAATTTTTTTTATGCAAACACAACCTTTAAAACAGAGAAGAGATACCTCACTAGATGGTTTTTCAGCGGCATCAAAGGATAATTCATGTCTTGGGTTCTTACATTTGCTTCATGGGTAGCATGAGACCGTAAACATGAAATTGGGAAAGCAGGAGGCCTCCTGAGAGGATGATTGTAATGTTCTCAGTGTACAGTAATGCTTTTCTGAGGCTTGTTAATTGCCTCTCCTATTTGTTTTTTTTGAGTTGGAGTCTCACTCTGTCGCCCAGACTGGAGTGCAGTGGCCACTCGCAGCCACCGCAGCCTCCACCTGCTGGGCTCCAGCAATCCTTCCGCCTCAGCCTACCAAGTAACTGGAACTACAGGTGCATGCTACCACACCCGGCTAATTTTTTGATTTATTGTAGAGATGAGGTCTTGCCAAGTTGCCTTGGCGGGTCATGAACCCGCGAGCTCAGGCAATCCACTCACCTCAGTCTTCCAAAGCGCGGGATTACAGGCTAAGCCACCGAGCCCAGCTCTCTATCCTATTTTTACTTTGTTTATTCCGAAAAAGTGGCAACAGACAGGCAAGGCGAGGTTTCCCCCCACTTGGGTCTTCTCTCCTGTGTATGTGATAGAGTGTGAGGTGGTTTTCCCACGCTTTCTTTTTGAATAGTAAGGAACCCGTGTCTGGGAGCCCACACCTGGTACCTTGGCGATGATGCTAGAGATGAGGCAGCATCCTGAGAAGGTGCTGACTGAGAATGCAAAGCAGCAATAGTAGAAGCAATAATAATAGCACCAGCAGGAACAAAAGCAGCAACAGCATTGACAACAGCAACTCTCAGCAGCTTCCTGACTAGAGGAGGGTTTTTCTTCTTGCTGCCTTTAGAGCTGACTCCCTTCTCCTAACACTCTTGTCTAATATTTCCCTCATGTTTCTTCAAAAACAGAGGGGAGTTCTATACTACTAATTTTATATTTTCTCACAGTGTGCTCAAACTTGGATCAGGGAGACTACCTATATCTTATCACGTTTTGTAGTTTATTTTTATTAAGTTGGAGGGAGGTAGAAAGACCTTCGCCAGACTCTAGAAAACATCAACAGTCCTGTCCTCCACCCTGCTCTCAGCTCCCACCTGACCCCTCTGAAACAAGCACACACAAAAATGCCATGCTCTTCCATATTCTAGTATCTTAGTTTAGGCTGTTCCTTGCCTCTGAATGATGCTTCTGTCCTTTCAGCTTGATAAATTTTTGCCAAACCTTTAAGACCCTTCAAACATACCACTTCTTCATTTAATTCCTGCCTTTGCCCATTCAGTTTAATCTGGATTTTAAAATTCTGCATTGTCATAGATTCCTGTGAAACATCTATCATAGCACTTACTATACTGTATTGTTGCATTTGTTTTGTTTTGTTTTGTTTTTTTGAGTTGGAGTCTCACTCTGTTGCTCAGGCTGGAGGTCAGTGACACACTCACGGCCAACGCAACCTCAAACTGCTGGGCTTGGGCCGTCCTTCCGCCTCAGCCATCCAAGTAGCTGAAACCACAGACGCATACCACCACACCTGGCTAGTTTTTGTGATTTATTGTGGAAGTCTCACCAAGTTGTCCAGGCTGGTCTCAGACCCCCGGGCTCAGGCAATCCTCTCACCTTGGTCTCCTAAAGTGCTGGGATTACAGGCTGAGCCACTGTGCCCAGCCTGCATTTTTAAAGGTGTCAGCATCTCTCCCTCATAAGGCCTCTGAACTCTAAACACTAGTGTGAATAGACCGTCAAACAGAAATACCTTAGCTTTGAAGACATTTCTGCTAAGTGTGTGTGTGTGTGTGTGTGTGTGTGTGTGTGTTTCTGTCCATGCTTGGATTTTATATAGCTTTAAAAAGATGAAAATGTGTTAACGTGAGGTTACTTAAAGTATAGAGAAGATAGCATTAACCATCTGGGGAAAAAAATCTTCCTAGTTTTAAAACTTCACCAACCAACCCTACACTTCTTATTAATTATTTAATATAGCAGAGATAGAGAATAGCTGAGAGGCCAGGTGTGGTGGCTCACACGTATAATCCCAACACTGTGGGAAGCTGAGGTGGGAGTATCCCTTGAGCCCAGGAGTTGGAGAATACTCTGAGGAATTATATGGACATGACTAATGTTCCAGTCATTGTCAATATTTATTGCAATTTGTATTTGCCTGGCTTAATTTAAAATCATTACCTTTGTATCTAAGTTCACTTATCAGATTGATTATGCTAATTTGAAAAATTCTCTTTGCCGAGATTTTATGATTAGATTTCTACATCCACAGATATACTTAGTGCTCTAGGAAGGAAGGCTTGGGAGCAGAGATCTTGCTGGGAGAGAAAGCTTGCGGCAACTGTGTGGTAGCACTGTCTGTGAGGCTGGAGAAACACCGACTATTCATAAAGGCAGGGGGCAGTGTGCTCCTTCACTCTGCCAGGGATCTGAGGAGGGAAGGACCGTGTTACGGTGGGATGGATGGCGACAAAGGGATGGGTAGGAGAGACATTTCCATCTGTAAGACTGGAATAAGTCGTCTACGGACTGGAATGGTTGGATAAGGATGATGAAAGGGTAAACAGAAATGAACACGTTGAGCCCTGAGAATTCAGGCAGCCACCCTGGGTGGGGCAGGGAGAGGTAAATTCATTTCAGTCCACCTGAGAATTAGCTCCTTTGTGGTTTATCTGTAAATACTCTTTAAGCCTTAGGAGAGGTCAGGAGAGGCACAAAGACTGTACCAAGGGGTAGACAATGCTTTGTTTGCTTTTCTTCATATTCCTGCATCTTCTGCTCAGTCCTTAAAACATTCTGCCAGCTGAGCAGAAAATGGACAGAAGTCAGTTTAATACCTTGCCCCGCCTCCTTTCTTTGTTTCCAAAATGGTGTCACCTCAGGTAAAATAAAATATTGAATGATTTTTAGTCTTAACCAGAAATATTGTGTAAACGAGCCCATGTTTGTCTGAGAAGAAAGGCTGCCTTTTCCTGGCAAAATTTGAGGAGTTGGGAGAGCTGGCCTGAAGGGTAGGATGGGGAAGGTTTAAGAACTTTTCTCAGCCTCCTGAACTGGGTGGCTCTCAAGAGAGTGCTCTCCTTACTCTTAAGGGTTTTGAGATTCCAGAACATTAGTAAATCTATACGTAGTTTAAGTGTATGCGTGGCAAGGAGGAGTGCTCAAATATTTATTTGAATGAATAAGTACTTATTTTTGGTATCTCCTCAAAAAGTTCACCCCTCAGCCATGTGTTGTGCTCCTGATTTTGCTTTCTCAGTGGCAACCAAGTAAGAATAAACCGTGTGGTTCTTCTGTGCCCACCACAAACCAGGCGATGGGTCTATGCATGAATTCTAGTGTGCTGCTGGCCACAGCGCAGCAAGATACTGAGGCTCGCATTCTTCTGGGGTCACCACCCATTCTGATGTAGCTTTCTGTTCTTGCAGGTGCACACATCTTGACTGACTCAGCAGCAAGGTGGATTTCCTTTGTGTTTAAAGAAAAAAATGTCCCCTTGTCTGTAGAGATGATTTGCAGTTCAGCCCGGCTGAAGCTGACCGAATGAGACTATGGGCTGTGCCTCCGCCAAGCATGTTGCCACTGTTCAAAATGAAGAAGAAGCCCAGAAAGGCAAGAACTACCAGAATGGAGATGTGTTTGGCGGTGAGTGCAATCCAGCTTTACTCTTGACTTGTTGACTCTAGACTTTCCCCCTTTTTCTGTTGATGCATATTTGTACATATTTATGCAGTGCTTGTGATATTTTGTTAAATGCATAGAATGTGCTATGATCAAGTCAGGGCAGTTAGGATATCCATCACCTCGAACATTTATTATTTCTATGTGTTGACAACATTTCAAGAACTCTCTTTCAGCTATTTTGAAATATACAGAATATTGTTGTTAACTGTAGTCACCCTACTCTGCTATGGAACATTAGAACTTACTTCTCAATCTTTCACTTTTGTGGCAGTGAATAATTATAGCAAAATCAATGCAGATCTTTACATTGGATCATTTACATTCTAGTTTGTTTATTTTTATTTAAAGAAATTTTTTATAAAGATGTGGGTTACAATTCAGGGTTAGGTATACAAATGTTCATTATGCAGATACTCCACATCCTAATTTATACATGAAAGCTTTGAGGTGGATCATGCAGGTTTTATGCGAAAGCTGGCATTTAAATAAAACTTTAAAGAACTAGCAGGATTTAAATAGGTGTGTGGGACAGTAGCCACGGTGTCTTCTGGTGGGGAACTGTCAGGCTAAAAACACAAGTACATAAGCAGAGGGAGTAAGGATTTATAAATAAGGGAGTGAGGTGTAGGGTTAAGAGAGAATGAGTTCTACATTTTCAGATTAAAAAATACAAATATAACGAAGTTAATAATCACCTTTTAACCTCTGTATGATGATTTAAGCTGACTTTAAGATATCTAATGCAAAGGCCACGAACTGCCACTCTATGGCCACATCTGGTTGGCAAATATATATTTTTTGCTACCCCCCCAATCATAAAACAAAAAGCAGGACAGCCTTTACAATCAAGATGTTTCCCATAAAATCCCATGTTTCTTCAGAAGATCTGGCAACCTTGGGTCTTTGATCTTCGCACCAGTCAGTGGGTGGGGTAGCCATTGCCCCTGCAACTAGGCTGAGCCTCCAGTGAACTGCCAATCCTTCTCTAAGGATGCATGCCAAGTCTAGCTCACTCATGGATATTACCTGCCTGGCTACCTACAGGCTTCTGAGTTTGCTTGTTCTTGAGTTTGTCCCTTAGATGATTAATTATTGCTCTGATGGAGTGTGGCTATGTGAACACAATTTCATTCAGTACGAGGCAGATGAAGCAGTTTTTGCTGAATTACTTTAACAATAACACTTACTACTTAGCATTTACATGACACTTTTTATTTATAAAAATACCTCTTTACTCAATAAGGAATCTCACAGAGGTAGTGTTTACATGTAAATAACTGCAGCTGCTCCATTTGGTCACTGAAGTTTTCCTGCTTGTAGATTCTCCAGCTTTTGGTTCATTGTAATGGTTGTTTTTGTTCCCTGGTGAAGAAGTGGAAATGCTACAAAAGAGCTAATGTTCTAATAAAAATGAACTAGTGGCTGGGTGTGGTGGCTCACTCCTGTACTTATGGCACTTTGGGAGGTGGAGGGACCAGGAGTTTGAGACCAGCTGGGGCAACAACAAAACAAGACCCTGTCTCTACAGAATTAAAAAAAAAAAAATGGACTCATATATAGGAAAATAATTTTTTTGTTTGTTTTGTTTTAAGGAAATGCATTTGTGGTCTGGAACAAATTTGTTTCTCGTGGTGACTACCTATAGCATCAAGAACTGGGGAGAAGAATAACAGATAGTTAGTCATCTTAGTAAAACTGGAGTCTGGATCACTGAGACCACAGTTTCTAGAAAAAGTGCTAATTGGAACTGAAGTCATTAGTCTCACCCTCAAATGCTTAACTTTTAAGAAAAAAATCATCTAACATCAGGGTTTTGTTTAACTTCTATGTGATGTTCTGTGTCATTATCATTTTTATAAGAGAGCTGCCATTTATGGAGCTGCCACCATATGCCAAACACTGCGAGACATTTACATTCGTTTTCATATTGAATTTTCACAACCCTGTGAAATGTGTGCCATCCCAATTTTACATATTGAGAAGCTGAAGCACAGGGAGACTAACTGGTCCAAGGTTGCCCAGCTACAAAGTGATGGAATCCAGATCTCTCAGATGCCAAAGTCCACCTTTCTTTCTCGATATTGTTTGCTGATGCCTTGATGCCTCCCACTGGTCACTCATTCTTTAATGCAAAAAAGTATTGATTGATCTGTATCCTACATGGAGATTACAGAGGTAAAACATCCATAATCCTTGCTGTCTAGGTCTTCATCAGAAGATAAGGAAGCATTGCAAGGCAGGATAAGCCAAATACCATAAGAGGAAAAGATACACATCATGATAAGAGTCGGGATGGACAGTCTGCCTTAAAAGGCAGAATGAGAGCAGATTTTTCTACATAGATGACATCTGAGCCTAGCCTTACAGAACTGGAAGAATCTAAACCTGTCTAAATCTAAACTGATGAGGAAAGGTTAGGTAATGTGAGACATATTCAAGAAGTATAAATAATTCAATTTGAATGGCATATAAAATATAAGTGCAGGAGAATTGGCTAAAAAAACTTAAGTTAGGGTTAAATTATGGAGAACTTGGAATGTCAAATTACATCTTTAGAGAGATAATCTTAGACTGTAAGAGCAAAGATCAGTGGTATTCAGTATATTGTACTTATATCCTGTTTGGCAATGAGGCTACCTAACTGTCTGATTCCATATAGCCAGGAAGACTCGATTGTTCTAAAATACCATGTGTTTTTTGCAAACATTAGCATCTTATAGAGGAGCCTTGGATTAGTCAACTATTGCTGGGTGATAGACAACCTCAGGATCTCAGGGACATTCAAGAAGCGTTTCTTTCTTGATCAGCTGAGTTGGTGGGGGGTTAGCTGAGGTGGCACTGCCCCATGTATCTCTCATTTTCTCCTGGGACCAGAAAGTTGAGGGGCCATGCTGTCCTTTCTCAGAAGGGAAAGCACGCAGGTGAATCCTATAATACCTCTTAGGCTTGAACTTGTAACTGAACACTGTCACTCGCACCCACGTGCCGCTAGCCAAAGTAGGGCACACAAATCAGTCCAAAGTCCAGAGGCAGGGAAGTATACTCTGACCAGAGCCCAACATGGCAAGAGTATGGATGCTGGGAGGGCAAAGAACCAGGGCAAATAACCAGTCCGTCCCAAGTCTGCATGGCGTTTGCTGTCTCTGTGGCTTTATGTCGTCCATGCCACAAAGTGCGGGTAAGGGCTTTGACTAAATTTTGTTCGTCTGCTCAACACTCATATCGAAGTTGTATTTGGGCATTCATCATCTTGTTAATCTTTGTAACGTAAACATTTGCAGATGTGTGGTACTGTGTTAAATAAGGTAGGAATACAGTGGCGGGAAAGCTTCACCAGTCAAAGGAGATACTTTTCTAGCCCTGAAGGGGTCTGGGGGTAGAATTGTCAGAATCCATCGTCAAGGCAGTACCAGTATCCTGCCTACAGAATGCTAGCATTTAAATATGATGAGATAAAGTCCTGTCTGTGTTTCTCCACTTCAATTAGTTTGCCAGGAGAAGACATTTACAAAATCCCAAGGTGAACACAGCTGCTCACAGATGGCTCACTTTTTGACCATTTGTCACCCATTATTTCAGTAGTCTATTATTGCATAATAAATGACCCCAAACGTAGTAGCTTGAAACAGCACAAGTTTATTATTTCAGACAATTCTGTGGGATGGCTAGGGTTCATCGGCTGTTCTCACCTGGGCTCAGTCATGCAGCTGCATTCGGCTGGGATCTCAGCTGGACTCAACTGTCCCAGATGGCTCCAGGCCTCTGCCTACAAGGCCTCTCTTTCCAGCTGGGTAGCCAAAGTTTTCACATGGTGGCTAGCTTCCAAGAGAGGAAGTGGAAGCTGCCAGGCCTCTTAAGACTTGGGCTTGAAAGTCTAAGAATGTCACTTTTGCCGCATTCTGTTGATCAAAGCAAGTTACAAGACCATTCCAGAGATGAGGGCGCACAAAGTCACTCCATCTCTTGAATATGTATGAGCGGAGACCCCTCCAAAAAACTCAGAATTTATTTATAAAAAATTGTATATTTATTCTTACATGCTTAAACTTCAGTCATCTTCAAAGTACTCTCCATTTGATACAATATACCCATCAAGATGCTTTTTCCACTGCTCAAAACAGTTTTTGAACTTGTCAGTTTTGGTCTTTTAGTGCTTCTGTTGTTTTTTTGTTTCATCTCTTCCACACTGGCAAAATGTTTCCTTTTGAGGACTTTTTTCATCCCGGGATTCAAAAAAAGGTCGCTTGGGGAGCCATCAGGTGAATAGGCAGGTGGGGCACGGGGGTCATGCTGTTTTTGGTCAAAGACTGCTGAACACTCAGTGTGGTGTGAGCAGGTGTGTTATGGTGGAGAAATCTGTCACCTGTTTGCCACAACTTGGGGCGTTTCTTTGCAAATCATAAAGCAACCTTCTCAAAACTTCCAGATAAAAAGAAACTTTGGTTGACTGATCTGGAGGAACAAATTCAGAGTGTACTACACAGAGCCCACCCTTCAAAAGATAATTTCAGTTTTTTGGAAGGGTCCCTCATTATATGTGCTTATAGGGAAGGCAGTAATTGCTGGGAGCCAGTTTTGAAGACTGACACAATTGTGAGAGGCAATGAGAACTCCATGACTGGGTTATATTTCAACCTGGACAGTTACATTCTGCTTTCTAAATCACCCCTCTACTTTTCACTGTATAAAGTGGCCTCATTCACTTTTTAAAAGCTAAAATGTTTAAAAATGTTTTAAAAATTTATTACCACATGTTGTTGAAGAGTTGAAAAAGTCTGTGAAGGGTGGCATATTTGAGGATGGCTCTGAAGTATGTTTCTGAGTATGTGTACACACACACATTCGATCCTTTTTCTAAAGGTGTTAATTTAATTTCATAGCTTCTGAAGACTGCTAGGGAGCTTTGATACTCAGTGTGTTTATATAAATGGTAGTTTCCATTTTTCTGAAGGAGTTTGGGCTCTGTGATGTTTTGATTATTTGGGAAACCAACCATCAAATTTGTGTGACAAAATTTCTGTAGATATTCCACCATTGAGAATTAAGTGCCAAATGGCCATCTTGACTCCTAGAGCATTATCACTGCTGTTTACTTATATGTTTTCTTTCACTTTAAATGTTGAAGCACAAAGCCGGGCCTGGTGGCTCAGCCTGTAATCCCGCACTCTGGGAGGCTGAAGTGAGTGGATTGCCTGAGGCCGTGGGTTCGAGACTCGCCTGGGCAACTTGGTGAGACTTCATCTCTACAATAAATCAAAAATTAGCCGGGCATGGTAGCACACGCCTGTAGTTCCAGCTCCTTGGAAGGCTGAGTGGAAGGATCGCTGGAGCCCAGCAGGTCGAGGCTGCGGTGGCCAGGAGCGGCCACTGCACTCCAGTCTGGGAGACAGAGTGAGACTCCAACTCAAAAAAAATTAAAAAATTAAAAATAAATAAATAAATGTTGAAGCACAAAATGTTTCAGATGTCAAGTTCTGTCCTACATTCTGTGGACCTTTCAGAAGTCAAGTTCACTCCAGAAGGTTCTAGCTCCAAATTGAAATTTTCCTTCCCTTGGTTGTCAGGTCAGATGTGAATAGTGGTCAGCAGATCTGCTGAGGTCATTCAGAGGACAGCTGAGCAGATTGCCAAGACCAGCTTGCAAAAAGTCAGTGACCAACAGGTTCGAGTGATCATGAACTAGTTAAGCAAGTTCTAAGGAAAGCCAAGTGCTTATTGAATTTCTTTCAACAGTCATTCAGTTAAACTATTAAAGTAGGTGCATTGAACAGATTCAAGCCTTATTCAGGAAATTAGCATGTCAAAACTTGAGATCTTGATCTCTTCTGCAGTCTACCCCCAAGAAACTCTTGGAGCTATATTGACTATCCTGTTTGCGCTTTTTCTATTTCCATTGTTCAGCAATGTAGGCTTTAAATCACCTTTGGCTCTTGCAGTTAGATTTCCAGACCCTGTGAATCTTACCTTCTCCCAGCATCAGCTTTCCTACCACTGCCAAAGTCTAGGTGGTTATGGCCCCAAATCTGGAGGATTGCAGTGTCCTGGGGCGGGATCTCTGTTAGACCCTTTTATTTTGCTTGTTTTTGTCTGCTTTTAACTGTCCATTTTTGTCTATCAGATTGACTTTTTAAAGGACTCCCCTGTTGGTGCTAAATCTTCTCTTAACCAAGTCCTTAGTTAACATCGAAGGTGTTTGAAGATAGCTCAGACATACCTCTGTGGCCTTGTTTCAGACTCTACTCCACGATTCCCTTCTTCTGCCGCTGGACAATGCAGCCTAGTGACCTCTGTTTGGCATGGGCCCTTTCTCCTGATGTCATCTCTCTCTCTTTTTTCATTCTTTTAAAAAATTTTTTGTAGAGATCAGGTCTCACTAAGTTGCTCGGATTGATCTTGAACTCCTGGCCTCAAGTGATCCTCTGACCTTGGTCCCACAAAGTGTTGGGATTACAGGCATGAGATGCCATGCCCAGCCTCTGACTTCATTTCTTCAAATCTTGCTTGTTATTCAATGTAAACTGCATAGGAAGTCTCTCCTAATACCTTCAGAATGTATCTCTTTCCTGCCATCTCAGGATATTTTTTATGTACTTGACTTATTTTTTATACATCTAATCTCTCTTATGATCTGGTTAACTACCTGAAGGCAAGAACTACATACATCGTCTTGAGAGGATGGAACTCCCAGAAGGCCATGGAACTAGAGGCAGAGAGATTGTGCAGGGGTCAAATTAAGCACTGACCATACCTGCTCCCGCATGTGACTAAGGTAGCCTTGACTGTTCTGAATTTAGTTGAAGGGCCAAGAGGCTCTGGTGTTTGTAAGTACCCCTTTAAATGGAGGTTTTTAGATTGTTGCAACAGATTCTTCTGTGCTGTGTGTGGCAGATGAGGTAGGTTGGAGTTATGAGGATGAAGGTATTCACTAACACACTTAAGAGTCAAGAAAGGTAGATTTATTAAAAGTAAGATATGTTTAAAGGGTACAAAAGGCAGTACAGCCTGCTGTGATAGTGGCCTGAGGTTCTTCCCAGCAGATTTTGGCCTTCTTTTTGGTTAGGGTGAGTTTTTAGGATTCCCATCATGCATTTGAGTTCTGCCATGTAAATGAGGCAGTTCTGATGAGTTGATGTTTGACTTTGATTGTAAGCCATGGGCCAGCCGAGGGTTTGAAAAGTGGCTGATTGTGAGATTATGTTTCTTTAACAGCAACAGTTGACCACTCTTTGTCACAGAACCAGCAGCAAATGTTTTACAGCTGAGAATTCAGCTTTTACAATTCTTGTCATTATTTCATTCTGAAATTTTCTTCCTCAATATAGTTTACCCTATTTACCCAACTGATGCTGGCCTTATCAGGCTTCATGTTCCGCCACATTCTGCAATGGTGGTGTCAGACTGAGCAGCTAAGAACTTGTTTGATGGTTTCCTTTCATTTGGGCTCCGTATTGCTGTGGCTCCAGTTAAGTTCCTTGGCTATAACTAAACTGAGCGCATAACAGGCACATGCGGGGGTGCGTGCGTGTGTGTGTTTGTGTGTGTGTGTGATGATGATACTATCTGCTACCCATCTAAAATGCAGTAGAGACCTATTTCACAAGATAATGGTGAAAATTAAATGAGAGATACATCAGATTTATTCAGAAATTGAAAGCAGTTGGAGGAAAGTAATGTCACTGTTTATTCTTCCAATAATTTTTTATTGCATAAAGTGAAGATAGATTAAAGATAGCTGTGTTGCGAGACAGTGACAAAGGGAATAATGCTTATCTGAGCTGTCCAGTGCAGTAGCCATTAACCACAAGTAGCTAATGAGCATGTGAAACATGGCTAGTCCTAAGTGAGATGTGCTATAAATGTAAAATGCACTTTTAAATTTCAAATTAAATGAAGATTAAAAAAGTAAACTAGCTCATGAATAATTTTGTTATTTGAGTACATGTTAAAATGGCAATGCTGTAGACGTATCAGGTTGAGTAAAATGTATTAAGATTACCTTCACTTGCTTGTTTTTATTTACTTATTATTTATTTTTTATTTTTTTGAGTTGGAGTCTCACTCTGTCGCCCAGACTGGAGTGCTATGGCCGCTCCCAGCCACTGCAGCCTCGACCTGCTGGGCTCCGGTGATCCTTCCGCCTCAGCCTTCCGAGTAGCCGGAATTACAGGCATGCGCTACCACGCCCGGCTGATTTTTTGATTTATTGTAGAGATGAGGTCTCGCCAAGTTGCCCAGGCGGGTCTCGAACCCGCAGGCTCAGGCAATCCACTCACCTCAGCCTCCCAAAGTGCGGGATTACAGGCTGAGCCACCGAGTATTTATTTTTTAATTTAAAAAAATTTAGAAACAAGTTCTTGCTCTGTTGACCAGGCTGGAGTGCCATGGTGCAATTGTGGCTGACTGTAACCTTGAACTCCTGGGCTCAAGTGATCCTCTCTGCCTCTCAAGTAGCTGGAACCACAGGCATAAACCATACCCAGCTGTTTTGTTTTTATTTTTTTGTAGAAATGGGATCTTACTATGTTGATCAGGCTAGTCTCAAACTCCTAACCTCAAGCGATCCTCCTGCCTCGACCTCCCAAAGTGTTGGGATTATAGGTGTGAGCCACTGCACCCGATCTCTTCTTTTCATGTAATGTAGCTACTAGAAATATGAAAAGGACATTACGTAAGTCACATTGTATTTTCTGTTGCACAGTGCTGGTTTAAGCCACTTGAAGGTAGTGGTAGTAATGTTAGAATTTTCTTCTTTCTCAAGTTCCGTTTTGGAGCTTACTTGTTATTGGGTCTGAGAGAAAAGGTGTTCAGTAGAGACAGCAGCCCTCCTTTCCTGCTCTGTCTCTCTATAGGTGGGAGGTGCATCGAGTGAGCACTACTCAGCCAGGTGGGACGTGTTTGGGGAAAGAGGGGTTCATGGGAGATAACCAGAGAGGCAGAGATTGGGAGTCAGCTTGGCCTATGAGGAGGAGCAAAGCTGACTTGATCTTTTCTCTATGCTAATTAGTGATAGAATTTAATGACTCAAATGTAGTTTTTTTGTTGGCATAGGGAACTTTTATTGGCTTTTCCAGCTGTTCTTTTCCCAAAATCAGAGAGAAAAATTTTTTCCCCTTTTTTGTGTTTAGTGAATCATGGGGAAAGCAAACAACCATAAGGGCAGGAGAGTGATGGCTTTGTGATGGGGCCAGATTATACTCATGAAAGCTAAAACTTTAAATTGAAATAAGTTAAGAACATAATTCTAGGTTTAGCCTTTGAAGATTCCCTGATGACTGGAGCGGAGCCGCAGAAAGCTTTCATGGCTAGAGGTACACAGGGGCCTCATGAAATCACAGTCCACCTTGGCCAAGAGTTTTGACTGTATGCTTCTAACTGGCGAGCCTAGGATCTGAATTAGAGAAGGTGCTCAAAAATGTGTTAGTTCATGTTCTTCTTTTAGGTAGGTCCTGGGCTCTTCTGCTAGGTGCTTACTTTGGCAGGGGAGATGGACACACGTGCATGTGAGTTTATGATGGAGTGACTGTGAGTTCTGACTTACCAGCTGGGGTTTGATTCACGTCACCACTGCTTGTGTTGTCCTTGACAGATAATTTAGCCCCATTGGTTTCCACACCTATCACATGGAGGTAATCATGGTATTCACCACTTGGAGTTGTGTGTGGAGGAACATGTGAATTAACAGTGGAGGGAGCATGTGGAACAATGTTGGTGCATAATTAAGGCATCCGCTGTTTAGTAGATCGGCCTGAAGAGACTGGCCCCACCTCTTCACTCTTCTCCACCACCATAAAGTAGATACCATGCTGGATGCTGCCTTCGTGCCGAGTTTGGTCGAGCTGAGGTGAAGCCAGCAAAAACTTCCACTTGGAAAAGTTTTCTGTAACAAAAAGAAATGCTCTATATTTTCTATATTTAAAGAAAAAAAAGATTCCACATGCTACTTTTCCTTTCCTTGCCAACTGGTATCATGAGCCTGTTTTTTTAATGTTAGATACAGAGATAAGTGGAAGTAGGACTGATCATCTCTGCTGCCAAGCAGTCCAATTGCAAGATGAGGGAACATCTGAGTCCTCAGACCCTAAGCCAGGACGCCCTGCTAGGGCCTTCTGAATCCCTCTGGGTTTCCTCTGGTGGCTCTCTTGCCCCTCCAGGTACCTAGTGTTGTCTGTAGCTGCCCAGATTTCTTCCTCAGAAGGAAAATAAGAGTGAACTTGGGCCCAGAGGAGGCAATAGCGAAGCTGCTGGGTGCTTGCTTCCTGGCCCTGGGTGCCTTTCAGTGCAAGGTGCTGTGGGTAAGGCTTGTGCTGGGGGAAGGGCTCAAAACAGGACTCAGTGACTGGAGAGGGGGTGGGAGGGTTTCTTTATCCACAGCACTTCTCCTCAGAGTTATTTTTCCCCGAGTGACATCACAGAATTCAGAAATTCAGAACAGTAGCTGGTTGCACAGATCCTGGCTGGCATGACAGAAGGAAACTGCTTGCTACTAGCACCTGCCTGGCAGCCTCCCCTGGTGTTGCCCACCTGGCGTGTGGCCTCCTTTAGGCCCTGATCTCCTCTGTAGAGACCAGCACAGCCCTTCCCTGCGGCACCTGGGGCCTGAAATGCAGGTGGTTCTTCTGCCCTTGAACTGTTATGTGGCACTGAAAACACAACTATTAGGCTCATGCTTTATGGTATATAAGGTTTTTTCTTTTTTTTTCAGTTTTTTTTTTTAGTTGGAGTCTCACTCTGTCGCCCAGACTGGAATGCAGTGGCCGCTCCTGGCCACCACAGCCTCGACCTGCTGGGCTCCAGCGATCCTTCCGCCTCAGCCTTCTGAGTAGCTAGAACTACAGGCGGGCACTACCACACCCGGCTCATTTTTTGATGTATTGTAGAGATGAGGTCTCGCCAATTTCTCCAGGCGGGTCTCGAACCCTCGGGCTCAGGCAATCCACTCACCTCAGCCTCCCAAAGGCGCGGGATTACAGGCTAAGCCACCAAGCCCGATTTACAAGGCTTTTTCATGTGTAATTAGTATCCTCGTCATTCCCACTTGATAAAAGAGGATGCTGAAGCTAAGAACTGTCCCAGTTCAGTTTGCTTAAGCAGAGAAGCGGGACTGGGCTAGAACTGAGGATGCTGACTCTAGACTAAGAGAGAGCCCCACTTCAGGAATTAAGTCTAAACCAACCTTTGCTCGGGAGTCTTTGGATAGTCATTGTTAACCAGCGGCTTGTGCTCAGCCTGTGAATTTAAGTGAGGATGACTGGAGACTTTATTGTGGTAATAGGCTGTTTTCAGTAGACCTGAAAGACAATGTCATGGTAAGTGCACAGGCAGAAAATCTGGCCAATTGCCAAGGCTCTCTTTACCTCAGTTTTCCCATCTTTATAGTGTGGGGATTTTTAGTACTTGTCTGCCTTCATAGGGCTATTGTGAGAGTTATCTGAATTAATGTGCATACAGTCTTAGAATAGTCCCTGACATATGATCAGTACTGAGTGAGTATGATGATCGTCTTATTCTCAGCCTGAAGATGCACCGAGCTCTGATTGGTTTTCTCTGATTACGCTGGGTGGGATATGCACAATCAGTTTTATTGCAGATGTTTAAATCTCCACACTTAAAAGTTTATCAATTATCCACACATACTTATCTATTTATTTTGGATTTTAATATATTTGTGTCCCCGTGGTTTGTTCTTTCTGTTTTGACCTAGATCTGCCTCTCTTCCATGTAAGATGTGAGTGTATGTGAATGTGTGTCTTTAAATCAAAAGAGCAAAGGATATGATTTAGGAATGATGGATTTAATATTATGCATTATTTCTTTGAAAGAATGGTTTAAAAAATTCCCACCATAGGTAATGTAAATTAGTACAACCTCTATGGAAAACAGTATGGAGATTTCTCAAAGCGATGAAAATAGAACTACCATTCAATTTAGCAATCCTTTGGGTAGATACCCAAAGGAAAAGAAATCATTACATACAAAGGACACCTGCACTTGTATGTCATCACAGTGCTAGTCATCACAGCAAAGCTATGGAATTAACTTAAGTGTCTATCAGTGAAGGATTAGATAAGAAAATGTGGCATATATACCATGGAATGCTACTTAACCACATAAAAGAATGAAATTATATCTTTTGCTGCAACATGATTGGAGCTGGAGGCCATTATCCTAAGTAAAAAAGCCCAGAAAGTAAAAATACGTGTATTCTCACTCATAAATGGTGGCTAAACAATGGATAGATGTGGACATGTAGAGTGGAATAATGGATATTGGAGACTAAAAAAAATTGGGAATGTGGGAGAAGGGTGCGGGTTAAAAAATTACCTACTAGGTACAATATTCACTATTCCAGTGATGGGTACACTAAATGCCCAGACTTCACCAGTACACAGCAAAAGCATGTAAGAACCTGCACTTGTATTCCCAAAGTATATAAATAAATAAATTTTAACCTCTTCCCCCCAAAATTTGTACCATAGAGGGTTAACAAATATATTTTTCAATTATGAAACAGAAATCTGTGCATACGTGTGTGTGTGTGTGTGTGTGTGTGTATTGTTTATCATGCGGAGTGAGGATGTTTGTAGTAGTAAGGACTACTATTTTTGTGAATACCATGGAGTGGACAAGAGGCAACAGACACAGATAATGTTCCTAGTGATTGTAGTTGGATAAATGCATCTAACTGAAATAGAAAGATGTGCACATTAAGTACCATTTCAACTTGCATTTCATTCTTTAAAAAAACTGTTTTTTGTAAGTATGATAGTCAAATTAGAATTCCCCAATTGATCCCACCATGTTAGAATCTTTTTCAGATGAACCTAAACATTTAATTACAAGTGTTTTTAAAATCTTAGGTTGCAAAATGTCTTCATAGTGCTGCAAAAACCAGTGCCATAAAGTAAAGATTGATACATTTGACTACATAAACACCTAAAATCTTACGTGGCAAAAAACCAAGCCACATAAGCTAAGCCAAAAGACAAATGTCAAACTGTCAATAATATTTGCAACACAAATAGGGTTAATATGATGAATATAAAAAGACCCTTTAAAATCTATAAGAAAGAACTACCACTTCAGTTAACAAATGAACAAAGTTCATGGCCAGGAAATTCAAAAGAGAAAAAGACAAAAGACCAATAAACATACAGAAAGATATCTACTTCTCTGAAATAAAATAAGCCACAAAAACAAACCAACAAAAAAAACCAAAGCAAAACAAAACATATTTCACCCCTTAAATTGGTCAGGAACAGAAATCTGACTCATGTTATAATGGAGAGTGTCAAAGCAGAGTATTTTTTTCCATGACACAAAATAGTAATTCATATAAAAAAATTTAAATGAACACTCTGCCCAGCAGACTGCTTCTTGGAATTTATCATAAGGAGATAATTGGACAGGTGTGTAAACCTATATGTTCAATGGCCTTTCTCGCTGATGAAACATACATGGAACAGAGCCATTAAAGACTAAAGCACTCTATATTTTTTGATTTGGAGAGAGGTCTGCTGTAAGGTAAAAACATAAAGGAATTTTACACAGCATATCTTGTTTGTAGATTTTATTTGTTTAAAATACATGTAAAATTATGTGTGAGTGCATAAAAGAAACAGTTGAAAGGCCATTCACCAAAACATTAACAGAAGTGATCTCTCGTAGAGTTGCAAGTGATTTTTAATTTCTTCTTTGTATTTTTCTGTATGACTTGAATCCCTTATGGCTAACATTTATCATTCACTACAACTATTCATTTCGGTAAATATAACTGAAATGTTTCTGTCTTTCAAAGGCCTTCAATTGTGTTTTCAGGGCAGTGATTTCCTCTATCCCAGAGGAGAAAGCTCTATCACTGTAAGTAGCCCTAGGGCAACAGGGATTTGACGATAGACATGGGAGCTCAGGTAAGCAGATGGAGTCTATAACTGGTGCTCGTAGATTTCTTTTAAAACCTTGCATTTCACTTCAGCCTACGCAGTACTTGTTGACTAACTTTTGCATGACTCAGGCACTGTGCTAGGCACTGAGACTGTAAAGATGGGTTAAACCTGGTCCTTGCCTTTGAGGAACTGCTGAAGATGCAAGAGATGGGCATCGCTACAGAAAATGTCAGTACCATAGGGTGATTATGCAGAAGGGTCTCCTGTCCCAGCACTAAGGGACTTGTAAAGAGGATGCTCCATGTCTCAGATGTGTCTAAAAGATGAATAACAGACCAAGAACTGAGCTGGGGCAGGAGATTTACACCTGAAAACGGTGAGAACAAAGGCTCAGAGGTACACTGTGCATAAGATATGTCAAAGAGACTGAGAAGCTTTGCCAAACCAGTGGGGATATTACAAAATCTCACATTAGGGCAGAAGTCTTAAATATTTGCAAATTCTACACTGTCATTTTTTTTTTCAAGACACCAAAAAAGTACACACAGTATAAGAATCATGTTAGAGATCTGAAAGTTGGCTGAACATCTTGAAAACACGGAACAGATCATCTAGAAGATTTGATGCTAATTTCTTGAGCTATCTAAGTGGCCAGCCTCACCTCAGTTTAGGGACCCTGAGTAATAACTAATACCAGAACACAGTCTTGCAGATATGTTGAGACTGTGCTATCATTAAAGCATGATAGAGCCAGCCGAGACAGGCTACAATGGTGTGTTTGTTTCATGTAGGATTAGCACATGACTGTTACTATTACACATGGTGGTGTCTCTCAAGCAGATTCTATGTGCATCTATGCATCAGAAGTCACATGCAGATTCTCATGTGTCATGAAAATAAGAAATACAAAATTGTGGTTGTAGTTACTGCCTTGAGAGGCAATTGGCTCTTGTTGCTGCTGGTAAGCCCTGAGTCTTTGCCCCAAATTTTAGAGGAAAGGATTAGGAAACAGTGGGAGGTAGCAGTGACACATCCATGGGACAGAGCAGGAATAGGTTCCAGCATTCACCCAGCCATCCTTCTCCGAGTACTGTTGAGCATCTTGTGATCATAAGTCTGTGTCACAGTTTCACTATGTTTCTGATAACAGTGTTCTAAAAAGTGAGGAAAATTGCTTCATCCCTTTAAGCACTCCTAGGGTAATAATCCTTAGTCAAGAACTGTTGATTGGCCAGTTACAAGGTTAGAATGGATCTATTTGAATGAGTATTTGTGAACAGACACTGTGTGCTTGTGGTTAGTGGATACAGAAGGAATAAAATCAGGTGTCTTGCCCTCAAAGGGGTTACCCTGTTTTCGAAGAGACAACAAGTATGTACAGGAAATCATTCAACAGGAAATTGAGATGTGAAACCATGTAGCAAAGTGCTATGTCAAGTGTCCCTAGGCAAAAAATATATATATATACGTATGCCGCGGTGCTGTGGCCTAGTTTGTGTCTTCCCAAAATTCATTAAGTTAAGACCTAATCACCAGTGTGGTGGTATTAGGAGGTTGGTCCTTAGAGAGACGATTAGGTCATGAGAGTGGAGTCCTCATCAGCGCCTTGATAACAGGCCCCAGAGAGCTAGCTGCCTTGTCCCTTCCACCATGTGAGGGCACAGCAAGAAGGTATCATATGTGAGAAAGCATGCCCTTGCCAGACGGTGAATCTGCTGGCACATTGATCTTGGACTTTTCAGCCTCCATAACTAAGAGAGAGAAATTTCTCTTGTTGCTAAGTCATCTAGCTAATAGTATTTTGTTATAGCAGCTAGACAGACTAAGTCACGTGAACCATGGGGAAAAAAACGTCTGTAAAGACTTGCGTTAGAGGTAGGGAGAAAAGGAAAATGAGATGAGAAAAAGACATTGCCTGCTTAGAGAAAATCTAGCTGTACTTGAACGAATCACCATTACTTTGTGATCATGTGAGCTTCTTGAAGATAATGTATATAATCTTTTTTTTTTTTGAGTCTGAGTTTCACTCTGTCTCTGTTCACCCAGGCTGGAGTACAGTGGCACCATGGTGTCTCCCCACAGCCTTGACTTCCTGGGCTCAGAAAATCTTCCCACCTCAGCCTCCTGAGTAGCTGGAACTGCAGGCATATGCCACTACACCAGCTAATTTTTGATTTGCTGTAGAGACGAGTCTCGCGATGTTGCCTGGGCTGGTCTCAAACTCCTAGGCTCAAGCAATCCTCCTGCCTTTGCCTCTCAAAGTGCTGGGATTACAGGTGTGAGCCACCACTTCCAGCCATGTATATAATATAATCACACATCACCAGTGCCTAACACAGTCTCACATAAAAGTTGTTCAACAATTAATGAATTGATATGAATATTATGATAGCTGTTATTAACCAGGTGTTATGCCCATTTATACGTGAGTGAGTGGCAGCTTTGAGAAGTTAAGTAACTTGCCTAAGTTTATGCAGGTAATACGATGCAGAGTCTGGTTGGGAATTCCGTTGTGTCAGTGGTTCAAAACCTCAGTGAATTGGTAAACCATGTGTTTTCTTGAAAGAGGAGGCAGAGCAGGGGCACTCTATTAGGCATAGTGAGGGACTTCTTTAAAAAGTACAGGCTGGTCACAGTGACTCAAGCCTGTAATCCCAGCACTTAGGGAGGCCGAGGGGAGAGGATTACCTAAGCAGACAAATAAAAATATCCCAAAAAGGAAAAGGAAGCACCATTCTAGTACAACTTGTTGAGACTTCATCTCTACAATAAATCAAAAAATTAGCCAGTCGTGATAGCTCACACTTGTAGTTCCAGCTACTTGTAAGGCTGAGGCGGAAGGATCGCCTACTTGTAAGGCTGAGGCGGAAGGATCGCCTGAGCCCAGCAGGTTGAGGCTGTGGTCGCGGTGAGTGTGCCACTGCACTCTAGCCTGGGCGACAGAGTGAGACTCCAACTCAAAAAAAAAAAAGTACAAAATACAGTTCCTCTGTTCCAGGAACTTTTAATCTAATGGAAGAACAAAGCGTCAGATCACCTACCTCCTCCTTTCTCAGTCAGTCCTTGATTCATCAAAACACTGATTTATTGAGCCTTGTGATATTTGAGGCCTCAGGATCCCTGGCTGTACCATGTGCACTGATAGCTAAGTTCCTCTGGCTCACACCTCTCAATGTCAACTTCGCGTCTGTAATCATCCCGTGACAAGAGATATTCAGGGTCCTGAAGAAAGAGCACACGGACGTTATGGGCCATGTTTTACATCAATTTTTTTTTTTTTTTTAATTTGCAAACATTCACTGAGTGCTGGAAGGAAAACACACCCTCATGTAGTATCCTCCCTCATGAGTCGGTTCCTATTGCTAGGGCCCAGGGGTTGTATATCTGAGACAAAGGAAGGTCAAGGACACCTCTGTTTTAGAGTTAGAGGCTCATTGCTGGGGGCTCATCTGCATGTTTAGCTCTGTCTGCATCTGGAGCTCATTAAGACATGAAAACCTGTGTGTATTGCATAATTAAACCCAAACTTTCTAGACTTTTGGGATAAGAAGACAACAGTGTACTAGAGTGGTGCTTCCTTTTCCTTTTTGGGATATTTTTATTTGTCTGCTTCATTTCATCAAAACACTATGGTGTTAAATGGAAAAAAACTGGTTATGAAACTCATAGAATGATTTTATCTATGAAATGATAGTATATATTCAGTGTGTAAGGGTATGAACTCAGAACAAAGCCTCTAGGTGTTTACCAGGAAATGTTCATTTTGCATATTTCTGGGTGGTACTGACTACCAGTTGGTCTTTAGGTTTCATTTATTTTCCAAATATTCTACATCTCTTTTTCTTTTTTTTTTCCTTTTTTTCTTTTTATATATCAATATTTTTTATTTTGATATTGTGGGGTACAGTTCAGGGTTAGGTATACAAATATGCTTCGTTCAGGGCCCCTTGTTGATAAGGGGTATCTCCCTATCCCCAGATATTGACCACCATTAATCCCACCTTCCTTCCCCTCCCCACCATAGTTTCCCATCACTGTCAATCCTTTTCTTATAGTATTACGATGGATGTTCAAGGTCCGCTATATGAGTGAGAACATGTGATACTCAGATCTTTGTTTCTGTGAGAGGTCACTCAGTATTATTGACTCTAGTTCCATCCAGGTTGCTGTGAAATTCATGATTTTGTTCTTTTTTATGGCTGCGTAGTATTCCATCGTGTATTACATCTCTTTTTCTAAAGGACTTAGTTTGTGTTTGCTTTTAAGTTGGTATTTCAAAACCACATGATGTGGTGATATGAAGAAAAGACTTGTGGATAAGGTAGCAAGGCCAGTGGTTCAACATACTGATGTGGGGAGCAGACTGAGAGGTTCCTCATTTGTAAATTTGGAACTTACCTCAGAAGGTATTACAAGGATTAAAGGAATTTAAAAAAATACAATACTTAAAATCGTGCCTGGTACATAAAAAGTGCTATATGAAAAATAAAAGGTGAACTCCTTTGAAAAAGTTCTCTAGGTTATCTTTCATAAACAGCCCATTCTTCATCTTCATTGAATTTTAACCATTTATTTATTTTTTTGAGTTGGCGTCTCACCCTATCACCCTGGCTGTAGTGCAGTGGCACACTCATGGCCACTGCAGCCTTGACCTCCTGGGCTCAGGCGATCCGTTGCCCTCAGCCTTACAAGTAACTGGAACTGTAGGCAGGCACCACCATGCTTGGCTAATTTTTTGATTTATTGTAGAGATGAGGTCTTGCCACGTTGCCCAGTTTGGTTTCATACCTGTGGGCTCAGGCAATCCTCTCACCTTGGCCGCCCAAAGTGCTGATATTATAGGCATGAGCCACCACGCCTGGCTAACAGTTTTGTTTTGTTTTTAAGAATAAAAACTTCCTTCAGAAAAAGAAAAACTTCTTCTTTAAAGTTCATTTATCTGCACATATCGTTACTGTGCCTAGTACTTTCCCTCATTTTTGGAAGTAACCATTAGGAATGGTTACAGATGGCAGTGGTCCTCTGGGCCATGCCTCTCAGTGCTGCCTTCATGGCTGTGACTCATTGATGACAGTGACTTTCAGGACCCTGTAGAAACAGCTAGCTCTGCTACCTCACAGTACACTGGTTAAACAGTTTACTTTCATTCTGCCTGTTTTCAGCCCCAAGGATTTGAGAACATTTGAAAGATAGGAAATAAGAATGGCATAATTTCATATCTTAAGTTTATTTGAGAGCAATTGAAAGATAAGAATAACAATGGCATAATTCCATATTTTAAGTTTATTTCTAGCTAACAGGTCTTGGTCCTGCTCTTCATTTCAAGGTGTAAAGTCTCTTAAGAAGAGGAGAAATCGGAAGCATGATGTTGGAGGTTGACAAATGACTCACTTGAAACAGAACCATCTTCGTCCTTTGTAACTTGAATTTCAGTTTCCCCATTTCTCTCTAATATCAGCTTTAAGTAAATCTTTGCAGAAGTAACTCCTTTTAGCAACCACAGTGGTCTATGTACTGTGTAAGACTTTATTAAAACAAATACACAAACAAAAACAAATGGCTATGTAGCTTAGTAAGCCCTGTTTATGGAAAAGCCACTGACTGGGCTGCAGATCTGGGTTGCATATGGATTCTGCTGCAGAGTAACTATGCTACAGGGTGAGCACTGTGAGCTTCCATTTCTGCACCTTGGGAGTGAGTGGGTGAACTAGGTGATTGCTTGGGGGTGTTGAACATTAATGTTCAAAGGTTCTGTTTACCTGCTTCCCAGGGTGTGGCCAGTTCACTCATCTGTGTGGTCTCAGTTTTTTTCCTGCCCTGGGCCATTGAAAAGTTTATAGATGATATATTTTTGATGATTGTTTTCAGAAAAATGATGGTGGTGATAGTGTTCAGCTATAAACAACTTTATGGTCTGGAGTTGACCAAGGCAATGCTTGCTTTGTGATATAATAATCTAAAAAATTAGAAAGCAGGATCATCAATATCTTCTGTAGTTTCAAAACATTATCATAAGCTAGACGGTAAGAAAGATTGAAGTATGGTCCTACTTTTGCCTCCACCTTGGCTGACATGATTTTTAATTTGTCTTTCATCCAGTGATGCTTGGATTGGTGTTGTGTACTAGTCAGTGAAAGATTCAAGTTGCTGACTTTCTGTTTTAAAGTTTGTGTTAGAAGTAGTGGTAGGGCAGACTGATTCTGCTACTTGAAAGGGATATAGTCAAAATCTAGACAAAAAGAGAATATTTAATTTCCCAGGTTGCTGACTTTCTCAAGAATTCCTATACTATAATCTGATCACTCTTGATTTTTAATTTACGTAGCTATACTCTGTTGATCCAGCCAGACTATAACAAGGCAGGAGAAAGTCCAAACTTACAGGAAATCAAATTCTAAAGGATAAGAACAACAAAAAATAGTTCTGTGGCTGTACCATTGATTAGATATATATAAAGTATTCTGTTAACATAACTCACTATACATGTATAAAAATGGTCTTTCACGGTTTTTAAACGGTTACATGATTATGGTTTCTTAGAAGGGCTGTATCTAGAGGAGAGGCCTAGTGAGGAGAACTAAGGCCAGGAGGAACACAATGTTTGTAGTCTGCCTTCTTAATAGTAATAGTCCATGTCTAAAGTTATAATGTAAGCGGATATTTATATTTCATCTAAAATATTTTTGAGTTTATGTGCATGGCTGTCAGCAATGAAAGTAAAAGATTAAGGGCTAAGTAAGAAAAATCTGGTGTTAAAATAGCACATCTATGAAGCTAGTGAATTTCAAGTTGCAAAATAAAACCACATTGGTACAAATTTCTATTTAGACTGTTTCATTTCCATTTTGAAAACCACATTCAAGACAAGCTAAATTTCATTTAAATTCCCTTCCAGCTACAGATATCCGGGTCTCACTGTATAAATGTCACTGTTGATTTTGATCTATAACCACAGAAGAAATTGTCGAATTATACATGAAATAGGATTTTATTTGTAATGCTGCACTGAGTATTTTTGCATTTATTGTGTCAGCTGTTTAACACAAGATTTTTTCATTAATCTTTTAGTTCTCATTGTCTTCTTTCATTCAAGAAATATCTTTTTATTTAAAGGTGGTTTAGATCTTGAGTTTTGAGGCGGCTTTCCTCCTTTGTTCCTTGCCTTGTTTCCCCTCATGCAGCTGTGAAATGACCAGGGGATAAGAGGGAAAACAATGTGCTTTTAGTTCTGATGGAACTCAGAAAGGCATGATTATTCTTTCAATAACTATTTATTGAGCAAGTACTACAAACTGGCTTTTATTAGGGGAATATGGCATATAATAAGGCAGCCGCCCTCACTTTGCTTACATCCTAGGGAGTGAGACAGACACTAAACAGAGAGACAGACATATATGGTAGAGATTAACATAATGAGGAGAATGCAGAGGAGGACAGAGAGTGATGGGGTGGCTATTTCAGATTCATCAGTCAGAGAAGGTCTGTCTGAGAAGTTGACCTCTGAGCAGAGATCTGAAGATAGGGAGCAAGACATGGGAACACAGGGGAGCAGTGTTTTGGGCAGAGGAATAACAGGGCCAAATCCCCGAGCGGGAACTGGCTGGAGGGTTCCAGAAAGAAGCCTAAGGTCCTTGTGCCAGGAGAATGATGGGAGATAAACGTAGAGAAGCAGTCCGGGGTCAAACTATGCTGCCCTGCAGCTCAGATGAAGCTGCTGGTGGATTCTATCCTAAATGTAATAGAAGAAGTTAGAAGAGTGTTTTGAGTGCGGGGGCGGGGGGTGATGGAATCTAACTTTAATTTTTAAAGAATATTTAAAAAATTATTCTGGCTGCTTGATTAGACATTAGGAGGCAAAAGTGGAAGCAGGTGACCAGTTAGAGGCTGGCTCAGCAGTGCTGACAAGAGATGCTGGTGCTTTGGACTAGGGAGGTGTTAGGTTAAAATCTTGGTGGGACCTCTAAAATGTTAGATCAGACTGCCAGGGGGTATGATCCAGTGCCACACAAAAGATGCAAAGAATTGCACTGAAGTTAGATTGGAAAATATATTTATTTCGAAAGTAAATTAGAGAGAGAGAAAGAGGAGATTCATCTCCTCACAGTAGGGAAGGGGACCAAAGCTAAGAAAACATGGCGGCCATAGCTCAAAGAACACATTGCCTGGCCAGTGCTTAACAAAACAATGGCAAATGGCTGCTTGAAATTGAATGCTTTTAAACCTTTCCTTTGATGGGAGGCAGGTCATTAAGGTGATTGGGTGGTGGTCTTTTTTCACATCATCACATTCTGACATCAGGTACCAGAGGGCAGGCATGTGGGTCAGTCACATGACTGTTGGCCTTGTAGTGGTCTGTGTCATGAAGGTTAACGTCTACAAAACAAGTTTGGGAGGGGGCTGTAAAACAATTAGCAGTCGCTATCTCTGTCCTTGGCTAGTGATTAGAGGATAAAGTGATCTGCTAGAAAATCATGACAGATCTAGGCAATGTTAAAATGGATGCTCATTGGGTATCTCAACTCCATCTTGGTCTTTTCAGGAGATATCAGTGGAGACAGTGCAATGTGGTTGGGTTTGGGAAATATTCTGGGAAGGATTAAATATAAGCTTAGTTAGAGCACTTCTTATCTGTGAGTTTATGTTAAGGGTAGGAGTGATAGGTGGAATTTTGTACCAATAGAAGCACCTCTTCTTGCATGGTTCTCAGGATATAAGATTTTTATGTTCCGAAGCAGTGGTCTGAGGCTCAGCAACATGGAATGAAAAATGAAACTCTAGGATTGTAAGAGCAAAGACTTTCAAGATGGACCTGTAAGGATTCACAGGATCAAAATCTACATTAATGTTTTTTGCTGTGTATTTTACCCTCACAAGGCAAATTCATTGGGTGCTAGCTGGGACATAAAAAGCAGCATGACTAGTTAGGGTTTTACTTCCATTTCCAGAGCTCAGCTGTCTCCAGGCACAGGGTGTGGCCCAAGCGAGGAGAAGCATTCTGCTCTAGAACCTCCTGGGTCTGAGGCGCCTCTGCTCAGCACTTCACCTTACACACGGCTATATTTGTTTCATTCAACCTGAGTGTGAAGGGATTTCAGACATGATTTGTTTGTTCATTTGGAGCCAGGGTACCCGAAGGGACTCATTCACACTCTTTCGTTCCTCACGGAACGCTGAGTTCCAGTTTCTTCTCTTTGACTTTCTCTGAGCTTTGACTCCGTTCCTATCCTTTTCACGTGTCCCCATCATCCCAATTCAGTTTTTCTTTCTTTTTACATCTTCCCAGAATAGAAGCCACACTCTTTGGAAGGAGAGAACTAATTTATAAATAAAGCGTGGATTTTGTGGAGGCAGACCAGGCCTCCAGATAATTTCCCATTGTGAGTCTCTTTCCCACTTTGCGTTGTTACCTTTTAAAGAAAAATAACATCAGGCCGGGCTCGGTGGCTCAGCCTGTAATCCCGTGCCTTGGGAGGCTGAGGTGAATGGATTGCCTGAACCCGCGGGTTTGAGACCCGCCTGGGCAACTTGGCGAGACCTCATCTCTACAATAAAAATAAAAAATTAGCCGGGTGTGGTAGCGCGCGCCTGTCATTCTTGGAAGGCTGAGGCGGAAGGATCGCTGGAGCCCAGGAGGTCGAAGCTGCGGTGGCCGGGAGCCGCCACTGCAATACAGTCTGGGCGAGAGAGTAAGACTCCAACTCAAAAAAAAAAAAGAAAAAGAAAAATAACATCAATACACTTATTCATCTTCCTGTCCTCCCCCACCATCATCACCAACTAATAGCATCTGTATTCTTCAGGGAGCTCTGCAAAAGACACTCTTGTGCCCAGCAGAATCTCACAGAAGAAAAAAAATGACCTATTATCAGGTATGCTAAATGCATAGGCTTCTTGTTAGCTACACTCACTTTCTGTAGAAAGTTGGCCTTTTGGAGGTTTCTGTGCCTCCACAATAGTGGAGGCAAGAAAAGTTGATAGAAGATGGATCCTGGAAGATGAGATGATAAAGAGTCAAATGGCCAACTGAAAGGGTTAGAAAAGGGAGCAGGTGACAGAGGGATGATTAGAATGGGGGTTTGGTAAGCCAAGGTCAGGTCTACCCACAGAGCTTTCTTAAGGAGACACAAATGAATAATTCGTGGGCCCTTCTCAGTGAAGAGGGGACTTTGAAGTCCTAGCACAGGAAGGAGTTCAAGGCCTAAAGCCCAGAACTTAGAGTGGATGACCGAGCTACTTTGTAGGGAACAGCTGCCTCCAGTGGTGATATCAGCTGTTTCTGGAAACTGACGTGCTGTGGGTATGAAATGTAGTGAGCTTGCAAATTCTTGTCCTTCTGGTCTGACACATATCTCACTGGGTATATGCGGCTGAGACCCCCAGACTTTGGGCACACCTGGATCAGAGCCAGTGAGAGCAACAGGGAGTCATATTCACCCACTAGCTTGATCAGGTGAAAGGTCTGTTTGTACTATGCACGTGCTGCTTCCAGTGCAAACCAAGTAAGAGCAATGCTGGACCATGTCCAGGTCATTCATTATGCTTGAAAATTACTGACCTTTGGAATTTTACCTAACTCAGGCCTTCTGAGTGCAGGCAGCATCTCAGGAGGGTGGCTCTGCCCTTGAAAGAGGGTGGGAAAGAAGGTGTGCTAAGTTACTGCAGCTGTTCTGCACCCCCCATAGCCTAACCTCTGAAATTTTCCTTTTGCCTGTTGATACAGGATTATGTAGGTCTTTCATACTATGCTATAGAGTGAAAGTGTTTGACTTTAAATCAAAGTTCTAGACATTATAGCAGTTTTGTTGTTTTTATTGTTGTTGTTTGTTGTTTGCTTTTTTTGAGAAAGGGTCTCACTTTGCTGCCCAGGTTGGAGTACAGTGTGGCATGATCCCAGCTGACCTCAGCCTCAACCTCCCAGACTCAGGTGATCCTTGAGGCTGCCTCAGACTCCAGAGTGGCTGGAACTACAGGCGTGCACAACCTTGCCCAGCTAATTTTTTTTTTTTTTGTAGAGGCAAGGTTGCCCAGGCTGGTTGCAACTCCTGGGCTCAAGCAATCTGCTCACCTCAGCCTCCCAAAGTACTGGGATTACAGGTGTGAGCGGCCTTGCCCGCCAGCAGTTCTTTTTTGCTATTGCACATCCCTTCTGAGGAAGCAGAATGTAACATTAGTGTTAAGAACTTTCAGTGTCTTAATCTACATACTACAAATAGATGGAGGGTGTGGGGGGGGTGGTCCATGAGGGCTACATCTCCATCAGCTGTGTGTTCTCAGGCTGATTTGAATTTAGTTGATTCGAATTTATTTATTTAATTTTTTTTTTTTTTGAATCAGACTCTCACTCTGTTGCTCAGGATGGAGTGCAGTGGCACGCTCACAGCTACCGCAGCCTCTACCTGCTGGGCTCAGGTGATCCTTCTGCCCCAACCTTCAAAATAGCTGGAACCACAAGCACACACCACCACACTTGGCTAATTTTTTGATTTATTGTCGAGAAGAGGTCTTGCCAAATTGCCCAGACTATTCTCGAACCTGTGGGTTCAGGCAATCCTCTTGCCTCAGGCTCCAAAAGTGCTGGGATTACAGACGTGAGCCACTGCACCCAGCTTGGTTGATAGGAATTTAATTGAACCTTTCCCAATGTCCCTAGGAATGAATCCTCATTCCCTCTCCCCAAAAGATCAATAGGCAAAACAGCTACCTACTGTCTTTTACAAACAAATTGAGTTTACAAAGTAGGCTTATTTAAACCTCCCAGGTGGTGGAAGTCAGTCTGTTCCTTTTTTTACCACACTGCTTGCCATCTAGCTACCTAATCCAGTAGGCCTGTCCCCCAGTCACCAGACACAGGACTCCAGAAGAGCTATCCTCTCCCTGTCAGAGCACACTTGAGTTTCTGAGGGGAAAATAACTTGGTTCTTATCAACTGGAAGTAATCTTTTGTTTTATGTGAATGAAGCTCTTGTGAGAAGGACAGATGATCAAAAGGAGAGGAGAAGGAGCAGCGGCAGACACTCCCCTACACACGTATGAGTGCTCCCACCAACATCCCAGGGTTTTTCTTTATAAATATGAGCATGCTTTTAGGAGATCTGCAGCGGGAGGTCAAGTCATGAGTGTTTCTCATAAGGAGAGAAACTGTACTATTTTGTCACAAATTTTATTTCAGATGTGCTTTTGCGTTTAAAAAATTCAGTGGCAGCACTTGTACTAGGGAATTACTTGAGCTGAAAATGACTGTCCAGTTTCTTCTTGTTAGTGATTTTGCAGATACTAAACTCTTCTAATAGTTGTATTATATAACCCAGAGAAAGTCAGGCTACCTGCAAGCCCACTTCAGTCCAGTAACATTAAAGGAAACACCAGATATCATTGAAAAGCAATTTAAATTTTTACTGAATGATCTCAAGCCCAAAGAGGCCTCTCATTCATAAACCACAGCACAACATACTGAAACATACCCGTCTGTAAATCTATAGCTCCCTGCCACTCTGGGGACTTTGTGTCTGTTTGTCTTTCTTCTACCTAAAAAAATCTCTCTAATCTTGTGCAAAATCTTCCCTCCAGCCCAACCTACTTGGGGTTTTCCTCTCACTGTATCTGTTCTCCTCTCATTAGCTCTGCTCCTTCCGGTGTCAATCCAGAGCATACCATTCTCCCACTAACCTCATCACCCCTTCACCAATCTGCATCACAAAAGCGCACAAGCTCATCTGGCCAGATTCAGCTCTTGGCAAGGTGGCTGGGGGTGGGGGTCCTGGGATGCTCAAAGACTAATGCTTTTCTCTGTCATGGTTATTATCTGAGAATCTTTTCCTTAACCAAAATTTACTTCAAACAGAATCCAGTTAAAGGGATTAATCAGATACACATTAAGATCATTAAAATACAACTTCTTCCTTAACAGGAGCGGGGGATGCTTTCTCTCTCTCTCCCTCCCTCCCCCACCTCCAACCCCCCCACCCCCCCACCCAAGTGCTAACTAGGCCAGCCAACCCTGCTTGCTTTTGAGATCTCCCTCTCACACACACACATACACACACACACACACACACACACACACACACACACACACACACATACACACACACACATCAGTTTTGGCCAAATTGTTAAGTGTTTGGGAGGCAGTCACACTAATGAGGAAGAGCTTCTGGAATGGTTATATAATTTCCCAATCCTACCCAGCCATCCTGTAAATTCGTGATCATGGGTCTCAGATGGCAGTGAAGAAATGACTACAGATGAATCAGCAGAAATTTATTGTCAGTCCTGGAAAAACAATGCCTGTTTTAGGCTCTCCTGATGATGGTGGAGTTTATCAATTTAATATATGAAGGAGAGCATGTGAGACACTGTATTAGTATGTTTTCATATTTGCTATTATTACTTTATAGTTTACCCTAAAAAAAATTCTGTTTGCATTTATTTTAGATTCACATATATTCGTATATATATACACATACACACATGACCTGAAAAGTTTTATCTAAAGGTTAACTTCCATCCAGGGAGAAGATATGTTTTGTCAGGTGAAATAGGCCTGCGGGTTTTGTAATGGAAATCAGTGTACAAAGAGAATTTTCCTTTTTTTTTTTTAATCAGAAGTTCACTTTACTACACCCATTTGTGAGAAACTCTGAATCAGACTGCTGGGTTCAAGGCCTGTTTCAGTCTCACCACTCAATAGACGTGCTGCTAGAAAACTGTGCCTCGGTTTCCTTCTTTGTATCATGGAAACATTAATGATTCTACTTCATAGAGCTGTTGAGAATTAAATGGGTTGCTGTATGTCAAACTTTTGACACTGGATCCAGAACATTAAAAGGACTCTCTAAATGATAGCTCTCCTTTCTCCTCCTCTTCCTCCTTCTCCTTTTCCTCTCTCTTACCTCAGTGAAGGAAGAGATCCTTGATTTTATTGCTTGATTTTGATGCTAAGAACATATATCAAAGTCAGAGTAATATAGCAGAAGGCCTTAAAGTTATCTTTTAAAATAACATGTATTTATAAAGATCTTGGATTAATTAATGTCTAATGGAGAAAAACTACAGTTTTCTTCTATTGAATGCAGTGGCGATCCAGTTGCCATTTTAATGAGAGTCCTCACAACACTTACTTTGGATGTCCCATTAATTCCTAACTTAGCACAAGAATAGTATTCCACTGATAAAGTTTCCAGAAACTTGACAAGGGAGGGTATGGTAGTTATTTTTGGATGTTATCCATAAAGGTTAGATGCACTAATAACTTTTATTCATATCTCTGTGATTTACAAATTTGCCCAAATCCTTTTTGAATCCATTTATACTTTATTGCTATATCATCTCCTCAAAAAAATTATTGCTGGGCACAGGTGGCTCATGTCTGTAATCCCAGCACTTTGGGAGGTGGAGGTGAGAGGCTTGCTTGAGCCCACCAGCTCGAGACCAGCCTGGGCAACATGGTGAGACCTCATCTCTACAGTAAATAAACAAATTAGCTGGGTGTGCTAGCGCATGTCTGTGGTTCCAGCTACTTGGAAGGACAAGGTGGAAGGATCTCCTGAGCCTAGCGGGTGGAGGCTGCAGTGGCTGTGAACATGCCAATGCACTCTAGCCTGGGTGACAGAGCTAGACTCTGACTCAAAAATTTAAAAAAATTATTTCCATGCTTTGTGGTTTTAAAAAAATAACAAGTGACTTACCAATTCCCTAGTCTCTGACCAATCTGAGTTTGAATCCAGCCAACCAGGGACTAACCTCTCTGCAACTATAAAAGGGAGTTACGATGCTGACCTCATAGGGAAGGATTACATCAAAGTAGGGGAGAGGATAGACGACTGGACAGCCTTTTATCTTGAATGATTATTAAGGATAAAAGGAATCCTGCTAGGAATAGCAGAAAGGATTTAGCTGACCTCAGACTTTTCAAGAGTCCCAGCAGTTGTGTGGTAAGTGAAAAACTAGCACCACTAGGAGAGGGCTCTTGAGAAGTTAGATAATGGCTGTCGGAACAACCATGTGTGCCCTCCCCATCTGGCTCTGAATCCTCTGCCACTCATTCTATTCCTTGATTGGGATTACTACTGTACACTGTAGAAATTAAGCCCCCTCCTATGAAGAGCCTTGGTGTGGTATGCTTCCCTGAAGGAATCTAGGTTGGATTCGGATCTGGTTGTATGTCTTTTATCAGAGTTTGTCAGAAGATGAATGTACCAGTGTCCTTAATGACTGGATAATTGTTCCTTGGTCACTGAATAATGAACCCTAAATGAATGAAGGAAATGTATTGTCTGGCCTCTGAAATGATTAAATGATTCAAGAATGGGGCCTGCAGGTCCTGGACCTCTTAATTATTAAAGGTACTGTGGTGACAGAAGCTTTATCATTTTGATCCTTCCTATGGAACCTCTGAACCCTAAGGTCACCTTTTCCTTCTTGCAGCTGAGGGCACATCTCGTCTTGTCCTCTCAGAAACAAGAACAAGACTATAAGAATGCTAAGGGACTGTATATCGTCCTGTGCATACACATCTCCACTCTCTTGATTCACTCAGCAAGGTCTACACGCCACCTCCACAGCACACAACCAGAAAGTCGCAAAGCTAGGTGCAAAAGAGAAAAGTCTTTTGAAGCCAGTGCTGTCCATTGTGCTTCACCAACATCCTGTTTCGGTGCCAAAGGAGAAGAGTGGTGATCAGGATTCAGTGGCATTCTCTTTTTCCCCTAGGATAGATTACAACCCCCCACAGCAACTGCTCTCTATTCTGAGGATCATGATACCTCCCCATCTTTCAGCTAAAGGCATCTTTGCTGTGGGAGATGGGAAACAAGGTCATGAGAGATGTGGCATCTTTAGACTCATCCCCACCAGCCCCCTACCAGCTACTCCAGGATAAAGGTCCCACCCTCATGAGATCCTCAGTGGCTTCTCTGGCTCCTTCCCTGTCTTCTCCATGTGTTTCTTCTCACCTGCCTCGACAGACTGGCCTATCTCAGGATATAAGTTCTGCCTTTGCTGACCTTCCTTCAGAGAGAGCCAGAAAGCCCTGGATTAAGTGGGTTAGGATCTCTCCAGAGAAGATGGTCGAGGGCAGTCCAGAGACAGAGGCTTAGCCTGCACTGGGGAGGGGAGCGGGGGAGTTCATATCACCTTCAGAGTGGAGCCTGACTCTTTAGCACGGTTTGCAGAAGGTCTTCTGAAGTTGGCCCTATCAGCCACTTCGCTTTCCATTATTCTGAACTCCCTGGAATTCTGCATGTCTGCCATATTGAACTATTTGCAGTTCCCTGTTTGCCCTGCTCTCTCTGGACTTTGAACTCACCGTCCCTTTGCCTGAGCCTCTCCTCCTCACACTTACCAGTGTTACTAGGGCTTCACAAATATGTGACATGTCCTCCAAGACTCTCCCTAACCTTAGTTAGGGGTCCCTCCTTTCTGTTCTTACAACTACCACCTCATATGTGCACTTCTCATGGCTGTAAGCATTCTATTCTCTACCTCCTTACTTTCTTATATCCTCCCCACTGGTTAACTTCTTCAGAACAGGGACTTCTTCCTTTTCCTAGACATAACCCCAGAAGCAAGCATAGTGCTGAAGTAAAGAAGAAACAAAGAAAGGGTAGGAGCAGATAACCCAGAGCTTGAATCAAGAACAGAAAGGTAGTTTCTTCCACCTTCTGATCAAGGAGGTGTGTTTGCTCAGACCTTTTTGGGGCCAGAAGTATGACCTTAAAGTGGTGTCGTTTACAGAGAGCAATCAATAAGAAAAATGCCACAACTCTAATAAGACAAAAAGGGCAAAGGATATGAAGAGACACTTTACAAAGAAAGATGTACAAGTGAATGATCAACACATGGGAAAAGTATCCAGCATCACTAGTAAAATTTAAAACATTGAACTACAACAATTAGATGACATTGTCCTCCTTAATTCATTGCATATTTAAAAAGTGATAATACTCTTTATTAGTAAGGGTGTGCTGAAATAGGTCTTATACCACTGTCTTAGTTCATTGTGCTGCTATAACAAAATACCACTGGGTAAGTAATTTATAAGCAATGAAAATTTATTTCTCAGAGTTCTGAAGACTGAAAAGTTCAAGATCTGGGTGTCAGCATTTCCTAGACAAGGGGGGAACAAAACAACTGGAATTTATTTATTGAAAATTGTGTATTTATTCTTACATGTATTTAAACTTCAGTCACTTTAAAAGTACTCTCCATATGATGCAATACACCTATTGAGATGCTTTTTTTCCATTGCTCAAAAACAGTTTTTGAACTCACGGATTTTGATACCTTTTAGTGCTTCAGCTGTTCTTTGTTTCACCTTTTCCACTTCGGCAAAACATTTCCCTTTGAGGACGTTTTTCATCCAGAGAAACAAAAAAAGTCACTTAGGGTGAGATTAGATAAATAGGAACCATGGGTCGCAGGGGTCACGCCATTTTTGGTCAAAAAATGCTGAACACTCAGCACAGTGTGGGCAAGTGTGTTTGTAAATCATGAAATAAGCAAATGTGTTGAAATAATCTCCCAAAAAAAAAAAAAAACAAATTTAACTGAAGCTGAATGTAGTCTCTCACAGCAGTGCTGGCTGGTACACTGATGCCCATGGATTTCTAGAACACTTACCTAATGGTGACAAACCTGTACTACAGGAGGCCTGCCTTCCAAAAGATAATTCCACCTTTTGGTGGGGTCTCCCCTTGTATGCTGTATCTTCACTTGACAGGAAGTAGAAAGGCAATTCACTCCTGCATGCCCTTTTATAAGGGCACTATAAGACACTGATCATGTTCCTGAGGATGGTGGCTTCATGACTTAATCACCTCCCAAAGGGCACACCTCTCAGTACCACCATCATAGAAACTAAGTTCTACATGAGTTTTGGAGGGGCATCGTTCAAACCATAGCAACCGGTCCGGCAACATTAACCACCCCTATAAGGCCTTTTATCTCTGGGGTTTATCTCTTGTTTAAATGTAAACAGGCATTAGGTAGGTTTCACTAGTGAATAAGGCATATGAGAATTATGATATTAACATTTTAGATTATGAGGTATCAGAAGGAATATCTACAAATATACACATTCTTTATATTGCCCTAGTAGAGATCCAGTGGTCAGTAGCTCTCATGTCTAGTCTCTAAAAATTAAAGCTTATTATTTTTAACAACTCATATTTTTAGATTATTAGAGCATAATGAATCAATCTTATTTTGAAGTGTTTTCTTTATTAGGTTGATTTAAGACATACTCTGCAAAGAATTGAGACTATTTTACACCCTCTTTTAGAAATGTTTAAATTAAACCTTCAGAAGAGACTGTTTATACTTACCCTAGAAATTGCTTAATAAACCGGGCTTGGTGGCTCAGCCTGTAATCCCGCGCCTTTGGGAGGCTGAGGTGAGTGGATTGCCTGAGCCTGCAGGTTTGAGACCCGCCTGGGCAGCGAGACCTCCTCTCTACAGTAAATCAAAAAATCAGCCGGGCGTGGTAGCACATGCCTGTAATTCCGGCCACTCGAAGGCTGAGGCGGAAGGATCGCCGGAGCCCAGCTGGTCGAGGCTGCGGTGGCTGGGAGCGGCCACTGCACTCCAGTCTGGGCGACAGAGTGAGACTCCAACTCAAAAAAAAAAAAAGAAAAGAAATTGCTAAAGCACTTGCTACAACTGGCTAAATCACTTTTAAAAATAGAGTAATTATTGTTAAGGGACTGGCTCACTTGGGGTATTGATATATGAGGTTCTCCAACTTTGTTTTATATATAAGATTGTTCCAAACTTGTACATAAGATTGTTCCAGATTTCAAGTCAGTCATGGTGAACTGGCAGAGTGGAATGTGATCAGTCAAGTAGAAGATGGGTTCTCAAAGTATGAGTCTTCCCCTCCAGACAGCTGGTTCTCCTGAGGCTCTGTTTCCTGGCCTTCTTCATTGCCTTTCCTTCCCATTCCCTGCATTGCTTATCACAGAACCTGGCACATAGTAGGTCCTCAGATTGTACAGAGTATACACTTTCCAGATGAGGATAGTTTAGAAGTGAACCAAGTTGGATATGCTCAAGTGACCGAAGCTTGCATTGTTCTCTGTTCTTTGATGCTTCTGAAACAAACGTCTGTTTAAACCAACAAATATTTTTTGGGCACTCACCTATTGCTACAAAAATATGAAACACAAAAACTATATTTAGAGATTAGGATGATAGGAGAGATGAGACAAGTTCAAAAGCCTAGTATAAAGGCATAGTAATTAATGTGGACTTTGGAACACCACCATTTACAATTTGTGTGAAGGGAGGGAGAAAGAGGAAGAAAGGGAGGGAGGGAGAGGGTGGAAGGGAGGGGTGGAGGAAGGAAGGAGAGAAGGAAGGGAGGGGAAATCGTAGCTGAAAATTTTCCAAATTTGGCCAAAAGTGGCAACTCATGAATCCAGAAAGCTCAGCAATCCCTGAAGGAATAAAGACTGGGTAAGACTGGCTTACCCAACAGTGGCTTTCCTGTCCTAAAAAGTAATTGTGGACCTCTCATCTCACTCCCATCCATACCACTCATCCAGTCTTAGTTTATTTTACTTTATGTTGTATTCCTTATAAGTACACCAATTAGAGATTCTTTTCTCTTTTTTTTTGAGTTGGAGTCTCACTCTGTCGGCCCAACTGGAGTGCAGTGGCTGCTCCAGGCCACCGCAGCCTCGACCTGCTGGGCTCCAGCAATCCTTCCACCTCAGCCTTCCAAGTAGCTGGAACTACAGGCGCGTGCTACCACACCCAGCTAATTTTTTGATTTATTGTAGAGATGAGGTCTCGCCTGCCCAGGCAGGTCTCGAACCCACGGGCTCAGGCAATCCACTCACCTCAGCCTCCCAAAGCACGAGATTACAGGCTGAGCCACTGAGCCCGGCTTAGAGATTCTTAATTGAACAAGAATCATTTTTTGATTGAGCATGAAAGTCTGAGAAAATAGCTTGAAAGTAGCCTTTGAAGCTGGGTGGGGTGGTTCATGCCTGTAATCCCAGGACTTTGGGAAGCTGAGGGGTGAGGATCCATTAAGGCCAGGAGTTAGAGATGACAAAGACCCTTATTTCCACAAAAAATACATTAAAAAAAAAAATTACCCACATGTGATGGTGTGCCTGTAGTCCTGGCTTACTCAGGAGGCTGAGGCAGGAGGATCACTAAGTCTAGGAGTTCAAGGTTGCAGTGAACTATGATTGCATCATTGCATTGCAGCCTGGGTAACAGAGGTAGACTGTCTCCAAAAAGAAAAAAGAAAAGAAAAATGGCCTTTGACATATACCTTAGAGAAGGCTATACAGAGGTGGGAGGGATAGGGGAAGAGGGCCAGGAAAGCTGCAGAAGGCACATTGGAGGCTTAGTGAGGGCAGGGATTCCATGGAGATTTAAGAAGGGTTTAGAAGAGGACATTACTTGACATCAAAGACAAACTTTGTTTAAAATATTGGCCCAGCTCAAGCCTTACATCCAGGAAAAAACGACAGAAAACGTTCTTTTCTCCTTCTCTACCTGCCTGAGTCACATGACCACCCCCCTTACAAGACTCAGTACCGAGGTGCTGGTACCCTTACTGACATGGCTCAGCTGCATTAAATTAAATAGGTTTCCATGGAGTAACCTGGACATGAAACCATCTCCTCTTTTATGTATTCTGTGCCCTTTGACGTACAAGCCATTCAGATTTGGGGAGGCTTATTTGTTTTACTTTCAAGTGTACTTGTTATTAGAAAACATTAGTAGCTTAATTCCCAAGTAGACCTTTGGCTTTTTTTTTTTCTTTTTAATTTTGATTTTTAGAGGGGTCTCTTTATGTTGCTGGTCTTGAACTCCTGGGCTCAAGCAATCCTCTTGCCTCAGACTCCAGAGTAGCTGGGACTATAGGCACGCGCCACTGTACCGGCAACCAAGCAGCCCTTTGGCGGTTCCAGATTTTCAGTTCCAAATGATTGAAAGTCATTAGTGGGACATGGAGGGATTGACCTGCTGTGCCATTCGCCACTCCAGCATTTCATAACAATGGCAGCTACTTCAAGAACTCACTGGCCCTATCTCCCTTCTTCCAAGCTTTGCACGTAGAAGATCTGCTTCAGAATTACATTTATAATGAACAGAACCAACCTTAAAAGGAATCAACTAGAAGGAGATGGGTGCTGCAGTAGGTTTATAATGTCAGGATGACTAAAAAGTTAGAAATGTCCATATAGAATGGGGAAGGAGGAAGAATGGCAGAAGATCTCTATGAATGCTACTCTTTAAGGTATGGAGGGATCTCACAGTTATTTTCTAAATGGTGCAAATTTGAATCGACTCTGACAGCTTCAGCTTCTCATGCAGTCTTCTTTTGATCAATGACTGCCACCAAACAATCCCAGTCCCCTCTGATGTAATCAGAGGAATAAAATGCTAAAAATATCTCCAAGGCGTTGCTTTCCCTCCAGATCTATTTTGACTAGCACAGCCTGCAACTGTTTACATGGAGGGAGCGGAGAGGCAGCCTACTGTTCCTGACGTGCATTTTAATAAGCCACCTGACAAGATCAACAGGAAGAAAAGAGAAATTGTGAACAGGTGTGAGAGAGCTGGAGGGAGCCAGAGGAAGACCGGGAAAGACGTGTGCCACTTCTCCCTGCTCTTCATCGAGTTGGTACATTGTTCTGCTGCCAGGACCCTCTGGCTGGTGACAGTGGCTGTCCCTACCACCTCCAGTGTGGCTTCTGATAAAGGAGACCCAAAGTCCCAAATTAATTCCCCTGTGCCTTCAACAAAAGGAAAACTGGATTTCAGTAGTGATGGTCTTGCTGTCAGAATTCAAATCTCAGTTTGGCTGCACGGAGGCTGGTTGGTGAGGCAGGGCGTTCCCGAGGGCTGCACCGCCTTGAGAATGTGTGCCACATTTGTTAATGAGTTGTCTGTTTCCAGATGGACATCTTCATTCCTGGCACCAGCCTTTGAGAATTTGACAGATCATTTTTAAGTATTCGCTTTGTACAAATTGTGGCTTATCTAAGGGTCTTGCAGGCTTTTTTGTTTTATATCATGATGGATTTTGTGCAGTATGTTGTATAAGTAATGATAGGTCTGGCTTTGTAGTCTTGGCTGTTTGTTTTTTCTCCCTTTGTGTCCAGTCTTACTGTGTTTCTCTAACACCGTGTTGGCAAGCCAGCCAAGATTGTTAATGACATGTTAAAACCTATCTTCTGTCTAAATTGGTGAGGATTCTGTCTTGATGTGAAAATTTTTTTAAAAACCTGTATTTGGGATAATGCTGCCTTGAAAGTCATATAACCAGTAGTGTTTCCATTTCACTGGAGAAAAATGTTAGAAAAATATTAATAGTTTGTCTACTACTTTCAATTCAGTTGTGTTCCCTGGAGGGATAAGAAAACGAAGACTGGATATTGTGAGACTGCTCAGAATGTATCTACTCTGGGCTATGACTTGACAGGTGGGGGAGGATAATGGGCAGGACTGGATCTCTCCTCTCTAGGAGAAAAACCCTTCCTATGCAGCAGGCAAAGGGGCTCGTCCCCATCCTATCATGTAGGGGTTGGGGACTATAGACAAAAATCATAGAATCTACTGGCATTGATTTTATATATATATAAAATCAATGCCAGTAGATTCTATGATTTTTGTCTATATATATACACACATATACACACAATATATGTAATGTATATTTAAATAATTAGAAACTCACTATGAGCACTTAAGATCCCAATTTAGGTAAGTGTTTATAATTATCTCAGTGAGCCATGATTTTTAAATATTAACATCCCAAAAGTTAGGAAGACCCATCTTTAACTTTTTTTTAACCTTTTAAAAAATATCTGTGTAATCGTATTGGGGGGCATAATTTAGTGTGTTTTTTTTTTTTACTTAGCAATCGTTTTTCCACTTTCTGAGTAAATATTCTTCAGTGTGTCAATATTATTAACTTACTTTCATTTTTTTCTCTTCTGAATACCAAATTGGAATGTGAAATTCTTTTGTGTTGTCACTGTGGGTCGGAGTCTACTGATGAACTTAGTACATTTAGGACCTATTTCTTTTTTTTTTTTTTGAGTTGGAGTCTCACTCTGTCGCCCAGACTGGAGTGCAGTGGCCGCTCCCGGCCACCGCAGCCTCGACCTGCTGGGCTCCGGCGATCCTTCGGCCTCAGCCTTCCAAGTAGCCGGAATTACAGGCATGCGCTACCACGCCCAGCTGATTTTTTGATTTATTGTAAAGATGAGGTCTCTCTGCCCAGGCGGGTCTCGAACCTGCGGGCTCAGGCAATCCACACACCTCAGCCTCCCAAAGCACGGGATTACAGGCTGAGCCACTGAGCCCGGCAGGACCTATTTCTAAAGGACTTGTTGCTCAACCTCACACTAGCCTTTCTCATTTCTTTACAAAAAGGCAGAATCAATAGCTACTCTGAATTATCAGGTGGAAGAAACAATAGGCTTAGCCATGACCGTGGAGTCTTTATTCAGATATATGCAAATGTATTACATTCATAAGAATGATAATTTTGAGAACCATTTGAACAGTATAATTACTTGAAGAAATCTTACTGAACTATAAAGAGTGTCTTTGGAGGCTGTGTGTTAAGGAATAGTATGAGTAAACCTGAAAATACATAATAAAGTGGTATTATCAATACTAAAACAATAAATTATATATGAATAGAGTCATTGCACCCATCTAATCATAGGTAATAAGAAAATACATTGCAACTTTCTAAACAAAAATATATGAAGGGGGACCCAAAAAACAAGAATGTTTTTATAAAAAGTTGTGTATTTATTCTTACATGTTTAAGCTTCAGTCACCTTCAAAGTACTCTCTGTTGGATGTAATACACCTATCAAGTTACTTTTTCCACTGTTCAAAACAGTTTTTGAACTCGTCAATTTTGCTACCTTTTAGTGCTCTTAATTTTTTTTTTTTCCTTCACCTTTTTCACATCAGCAAAATGTTTCCCTTTAAGGGCTCTTTTCATCCAGGGAAGCAAAAAAGAAGTTGCTCAGGATAAGATTGGTTGAATAGTAAGGGTGGGGCACAAGGGTCGTGTTGTTTTTGGTCCAAAACTGCTGAACACTCAGCACTGTTTGAGCAGGTGTGCTCGTAAAGCACCCATCACCCATCATGAAATAAGTAAATGCATTGAAAGAATCTCAAAAAAAAAAAAAATTCACTGAAGCTGAACACAGCCTCTTACAACAATGCTAGCTAGTATACTGATGCCAATGGGTTCCTAGAACACTTTTTTTAGTGAGGAAAGCCTGTACTGCAAGGAGCCTGCCCTCCAAAAAATAATTCCGGGTTTTTTTGGGTACCCACTCGTAAACACTCTCAGCAATAGACGGCTGTCTTCCAGGCAGTCCTTCCTAGTTAGACATTATTCCATGCCATATGCCATTTATCAGTTTGCTGGTTGATGAAAATTTCTAATTTCATAATTTCTGTGATTCTTTTTTTGCCACAAATTGGATGAAAAATGACTCAGAGTCACAAATATTTTTGACCTTAGTGTACTCAAGTCTTTTCCTGTTGACAGGAATCATGAAAATGTCATCATCGTCATCACTCTATCCTGGAGAAGAACTTTAACTGCAAGTTTTCCTGCATTTGTCCTATGATATCTATTGATATTGGGATTTTTTTGTACTCTTTCTAGCTATTGCAAAGTCTAGATCCCATCCACCTTCCACTATACTTTCAGCCTTGAGTGATAGACCTGACTGTTAGATCCGTTAGGTATTAATGGTTCTTCATGCATATGACTTTACAGAGAGTGTGTGTGTGTGTGTGTGTGTGTGTGTGTGTGTGTGTGCGCGCACGTGTGCGTGAGTGTGTGACACATATACCTATGTGTATGTATATAATAAATATGTAGTATATATTTGAAGTGAAATAATTGCAGACAGTTCAAATTTAATATAGGAATTACAAAAAGAAAAATATCAATTCTATATGTTTATCAGTGCATCTCCTTAGTCTTAAGTAGTGGTTTGTTTCTTTCAAAAGAGTCAAAGAATGAATGTATTGCTGGAAATTGCTGTTACAGGCATTTTGAACTAATATTCTCTTGGGGAAAATAGATCATTATATGATATGTCCCAGTTTATATAGACCCCGAAAGTCTTTTGAGATGGAATATCCTTTTTCTTCTGAAACATTTGCTCTCTGTGGAAGGACCAGGCAGTAACACTTTGATTAACTGCATACACAGTGCTGAGTTTTTTCCAATAGACAGAGGACAGTGCCTCTTAAAAAGATCCAAGATGGCCAGGCATAGTGGCATGTGCCTGTAGTCCCAGCTACTCAGAGGCTAAGGTGGAAGAATCATCTGAGTCCAGGAGGTCGAGGCTATGGTGAGCTGTGATCATGCTACTGTACCCCAGCCTGGGTGACAGAGTGAGACCCCAACTCAAAAAAGAAAAAGAAAAATGCCTGGGTAAGCTTCTTCCAGATTGTCCCAAATGAATCTGTATAAAGGCCTCAGGGAAAAGGATCTAACAAATTAGACTGTTGGGCTTTTCTAACTGACACTTTTCTGCCATTATAGAAAAATTTATAAAATGTGTTTTCTTTTTTTGGCACTCAGATGAGTATAGGATCAAACCAGTGGAAGAGGTCAAATACATGAAAAATGGGGCAGAAGAAGAGCAGAAAATAGCAGCCAGGAACCAAGAAAACTTGGTAAGAATTGAATTTCTCACTTAAGGAATTTTGGTGACACCATTGTAATAAAATCTGCACTGCATGTTTAAACTGCATCTTACACAGTGGCACAAGATTTCTTGAAAATGCTGCAGCTATTTATAGCTTGCCTGGAAGCTGCACGTTACTCCTGGATCCTGTTTGTCTCTGAATAAGCCCTTCTTTAATCTTGATAGGGAACGCTCCAGGGAAAACACAGCAAAATTATTAGTGTTCTAAAATAGCAAAAATTAAAGGAAAACTCATGAAGTAGGATTGAGATTTATGAGGGGAAGATTTTTGTTTTTCCTCTCCGCCTTTGAAAATTCTTATCTAGGTCAGGATGAATGGTTACGTTTCATTATTCTTAACATGCAATGTTGAGGAAGTTGCTTTTCAAAGGAAAATAATGTACATTCAGTATAGAATGAAAGCGAGTGTCCCAGGCAGAAGTAATGACCATGCATGTACATTCAGGTAAGTTTCTATCCAAATGAGTCTGTACTTCATATTCACGATGTTAAATGTATTGTGGGTTTTGATTTCATGTGGAAATTGTAATGATCTGAAACAGGAAGTTAGGAATCTCTTTCTTTAATACGAATCAGTATACATGTTCCACCTTAATAATCCATCTTTATGAAACTATTTAGCTAATATATAGATGACTTCTTAAAAGAAGTTACAGATTGCTAAGAATATGCATTTATTCAGTGATTTATTATTATTATTATTTTTAGCTTAGAAAATATAGTTTATTTAAAAGTAACACAGGGAGAGAAAGAGAGAGAGAGAGAGAAAGAGAGAGAAGATTCATCTCTCTAAGGGCAGGGAAGTGGGTCAAAACCAGGAAGCATGGCCTTGCCATAGCTTAGCAAGGCAATGGCTATTCGGTGACATTTAAGCAAAATTGTTTTTGTTCTATTTTGTATATATTTTGTTTATATTTTATTTTTGAATTATCTACATCTGCTTTCATTCATGATTGAGTAAATGCACTTTTTAGGAAGTCATATGTCATAAAATATTATCATAAAATATTTTTATAAAAGATGTCATTTTATGAATGTCATAAATATTTTTACTTGATTTAAACTTATTTTTCTATTATGTGCTTTTTTATGTTTATGATTTCTGCTACAGCAGAGGGAGTTGGCATAATATTAACCAGTACTCATGAGTATTTAGCCTGTCATTTTTCATTACGTACTTGTGAATATTAGACACTAATTGATTTCTTTTGTTCTTTTTTGGACTTATGATCTATAACTTGAAATACTGAAGTATCAACAAGTGAATATCTTAGATCATTTTAAAGGAGTAAAAATACTCTAGATGATAAAATGTTGCTTTATAAATGAGATTTGGATTTTAAAGTATCACTTAAGTCACAGAAATTCATCATACCTACAGTGATGATATATTTTAACATTAACACTTAAATCCAGGAAAAGATATAATAGCTATGACTAAATAGTAAAAGTTAATATTGTCAGACTTTCTACAGTTTTTTTTTTCTTTGAATGAATAAATTGAACACTTGAGTAGTTCAAATATCAGGAATCATTTTTCTTCTTTATTTTACTAAAAAGCAGAGTTGGTCCTTTCTTGACATAGTTTTGGCTTGAGCTATCATTCGGATATTTAATGATAATATTTACAAAAGAGACTGAAGAGATACTTGTGAGCTGTCTGGCAGTAGCGTCTCCTTGTATTTAACTACCTGTGTTTGTCTCTACTTCATACACTTGTGTCTCTGAATCCTAAAGGAGGCAGCGCGTTGTATCATAATGTACTGTCAGCATATTTAGGCCAATACAAACTTCTTCTCTTAGTTTTGAAGTTTGTCAACTACTTGGTGCTAGGTGAAAGAGGTGTAGTCTTTTCAGGACTATGGTCAGAATTAGTGCTAGTGCCTTCTCTGCAGACTGAATAGAGATTTGAAAAGAGAGAAACTTCTGGTTATTCTGACTTTTTTTGTGGATTACCTGCGACAACCCTCGCCCCTTTACTCTGCCAGCCAATAAAGGTCCAGGCTACTAATGGAGTTTTCAAGTATGTAAAGGTTTGTGTGGGAAATGGAGAGTAAGTTGTTATCTTTGATTCTGAAATTTCCAAACTGTTTTCAAAAATCAAATGATTATGAGTTCTTTGGTAGTCTGCTGACTTTGTTTCTACTCCATCCTTTGGAGTGCATAATCAAGTATTGACCATGCATGTTGTTTGAAAAAAACGAATCACCTAAACTTGAAGCTTACATTGGCAGGTAGAAGAAATAGACTTAACAATTCTTTATTTTTAAAATAAAAAGCACCCTTTAAAATAATCTAAGTCAAAAGTTCTTATGTTTCAAAGAATGATTTGAAGATGTAGGTCAAAGTGTTTTTAAAAGTTTTTAAGCCAGGTGCAGTGACTCACACCTGTATTCCCAGCACCTTGGGTGGTGGAGGCAAGAGGATTGCCTGAGTCCAGAGGTTCGAGACCATCTGGGGCAACTTGGCGAGACCACATCTCTACAATAAATCAAAAAATTAGCCAGGCATGGTGGTGCACACCTATAGTTCCAGCTATTTGAAAGGCTGAAGCTGAAGGATCACCTGAGCCCAGCAGGGCAAGGCTGTGGTGGCCATGAGCATGCCACTGCACTCCAGCCTGGGTGGCAAAGTGAGATTCCTACTAAAAAAAAAAAAAAAAAAAAAGTTTTTTAAAATTCAAACTGTTGAAATGAAGGGGCTCAGCAAATGTAACCAAGGCAGTATGGCCCAAGGGTGATTCTGGAGGCAGAAACTGCCTAGGTACCAATCTCAGCTCTGCCATTTGTCTGTTGTGAGTTCAAGTTCTTTACTTCTCTAAACCTTCCACCCATCAGATGGGAAAAAACAAACAAACAAACAAACAGGGCTTCATGATACGGTTGTGAGGATTACATGAAATGATGGTTGTTAAGACAGTGATTAACACATGATAAACACCTCTAAGAGTTAGGCTTCATCATATAAAACAAAGAAAGAGAATAAAGAATATTTGAATCAGAGTTTGTTTCTTTTTTCTTTATGTTAAATGATGAGAAATTTCTACATGAATACATCAGGTTAATGTTAACGTTACATGTATTTTGAAAAACCTTGCTCTGGAACCATGAAGCTATTTCTAAAAAACATGTTTTGAGCACTCACTAAGTTTTGAGAGACACTTAAAGTCCCTGTCCTCGAGGACAATAAAGTTGAGAGAACAGTTTAATTCAACAAATATTTATTGATTGCTTCTTGCAAGACCCTTGTACTAGACTCTCTCCAGACACAGAAAAATAATGAAACCACTTGTCCTTACTTCAGAGCGCTTATATTGCAGTGGACAAGGTAAGTACCAAATGACTATAAATAAAACAGAGTGAAGACTGAACTCCAAGAAAGGAATAAAAAAGGCTGCAACTATTCGAGTGAGGCAGAAATCTTGTCTTGTGGGGTATCCGGACGTACATCATGAACAAGCTGATGTTTATAGTGGGCCTCAAAGTATAGAATGAAAGCGAGTGTCCCAGGCAGAAGTAACAGATGGAAAACACACAACATATTTAATAAAAAGTGTATAGTTCTGTTTGACTGGGGAGTGGAAGGGGAGAAGGTATCAATAGGGAAGTCGTGGGAGATTAGAATCAAAACGTAGATGGGGTAATGTCCAGCAGAGAGAGCTAAAATTAATGCAGTGGATTAAAGGGAGGCTTCGAATGTTTTTAAGTCAGGGATTGGCAGGATGGAATTATGATTCAGGAAAGTTTACGAACAGCAGCAGGTGTCATGTGGTATGGGGAGTCAAGAAGGGAGACCAGTCAGTGTTCTTACAAGAGACAGTGAGCCTAAACCAAGGTGGTTGCAGGGAGAATAGAAAAGATTTGAATGTGGCTGCAAAAGTAGAAGCCACAAGATTTAACAGCTCATTGGATATTTTAAAAAGACAGAGGAATCAGGAGATAATGGTCATGCCAAAATTTCAACTCCCTGGAAAGATGATGGGAGGGTAGTAGTGAGAATAATTAGTGACCTCAGTGAAATGACAAAATCAATAGGAAGATTATGTTTGATTAAAATACAAGATATCCATTCATTCGTTATGCGCTTCTGCCAGTCCTTACAAAGTTCACAGAACAGTCCACAAGAGAAAAAGTTAAGCCATTGATCACACAGCAATGTAATAAGTGTGATAACAGAACACCTGTGACACTAGATTCCAAGGCACACACATACTTTGGGGGACACGAAGGCACATTGGACATAAACCCACCCTCAGGGACATAAACCCCACCCTCAGGAGCTAACTTTCTATTAGCAGATAGAAGGCATGTGACCTAAATGACCACAAGTCAAGGTACAGTTGAAAGCAAAGCTTTAGGAAATTGTAGAACATTCACAGAGCCCTCTAGGGAAGGGATGAAAATGAAAGTGTGGCCCTCAGCAACATTGTTTGTGACATGGCAGTGTTTCATATATTATTGTTGACCTGAGTGAACAGATGAGTAAATGAATACACATGGTTGGACCTGGAGGTATACATCTGGATTGAGTCGATAGCTGAGCACTTGGGAATAAATGAGGCAGCCAAAGGGCAGAGAAGAGATGGTGATCACAGAAAGCATCTTGGGACTCTGAGGTCCACTTGAAGCCCTTTCCTACATGGTCTGTGCTTTGCTTTCTGTCTTGTCACTGCTCTCTTTGCTCACAACATCCCTCCTTATTGGTGGTTCTTAGGTTTTTTTTAAAGGTTCTTCTTTATTCACTTTGATTACATTTGTGTTCTCCTTTTAGTACTCAACACAGTTGTTTGAGGTTAGCTGTAATTTGCTTAATAGACATTCCTCTTTTAGACTATAAGCTCATGAGGCTAAACGCTTTATCTTTTTGGTTTATAGTTAGATGCCTAGCATCTGGTTCATAGCATCCAGTAGTTGCTGAATAATTGCTTAAGATCTACAGCCACTTGAGTCCCTTGACCACAGGAGGAGATCACACAGGTTTTCTGAAGCTGATGAAGATTCATTTTTATGTCAATTACTTATGTACTCACAATACAAAGATGTGCATTTATCCAAATTTTCATCATTATCTGATATCAAATATTCCACTTTGCTTCTCTCAGACTTTAATTCTTTCTTAAGGAATGTGGTATGAGGTTGTAGCATTGGCTTTGGAGTTTATACAGAGATAAATATCCGTATGGGTCCCAGATTCACCATTTTTAGCTTTATAATTTTGGCCAAATATCTAAAATATCTGTACTTCAAGTTCTTCATCTAGAACTGGGGAATAAAAAATTTATTAAAGTAGTAGAAGAAAATGTCAGAGAATATGTTTAGAATCTTAGCAAAGGGAGGCTTTCTTAAACAAGACATAGAAAACAAACTCAATGAAGAAAAAAGTTCCTTTTGTTCCATCAAAATCAAGTAGCTTTGTCAAATAGAATAAGTACAAAAAGTAGTTAGTAGATAGGCAGCAGCCTGGGAGAAAATATTATGATAAATAAAAGGCAAAGGAGTAATTTCTGGGACTTATAAAGAACACTTGTAAATAATTGAGAAGAAAATGAATCCATTAGAAAAATAGATAAATGAGCAGATGGTTCATGGTAGAGGATATTGGATGATAAGCATATGAAAATATATTCCGCATCACTGGTACAGCGGATATTTGTAACCAGTTCTGCACAGTTCTCTGAAAGACACGACTGCTGCCAAGCGTGCCTGGGTGGCTGGTGAGCTACTCTCTAGAACACCTTTGTGCATTTTCTTTCACAATTAGTTGTGTGCTTTCCAAGAGACAGTGTGCTGGCTACCAACCGGTTTATACCCTTTGAATGCTGTAGTAATTATGTAATTTAGTTAAATAATATGTAAACCAATGAAACACAAGTGTGGAAAGGGCTGTTTTGGTGAAAATTAAATTGAAAGTTTTGGAAAGTCTTGATGAAGGCAAATTACTAAAAGCTTGTTGTTAAATTAAGTTAAATTAAATTCTGCACTCAGATTATTTCACAAGGTCTTTATATTCCCACTTCACTTAAGAAACTGAAACAGGGAATCTTACATGTGCATTGAGGATACGGTTAATGCAGAAAGTGTTTGGGGAGCCACAGTGGTTCCTTACTTCAAAGCAAAGCCTTGTTCCTGCGTCAAAAGATGGGAGAGGAAAAGCACATCCGTGTGTTATAAAAAGAAATCATACACTTAATGTGTATATACGTTTTTTGTTACCCTGTTTTAGCACACTGTATTGTTTAAGTACTACTCTGGATGCTGTTGCCTAATACAACCATTTATTTACTTACTTATTTTTAGAGACAGGGTCTCACTCTGTCACCCAGGCTAGAGTGCTGTGGCTGGACTTTTAAAAAGAGGGAGAATAATAACAAAAATCTAGTTTTTACTACTTGGGAATCTCTAAGTAGAACTATGACATTTTCTCATTATCTTAAATATCCTCAGTTTTTAGTCATTCTCTGAAGTCTGATTAGCAGATTATGACTGTTTAAGTGCAGTTAGAAAGAAATCCAAGGATCCCTCGGGTATACTTGATGTATGTCAACAGTTTTACATATAAATAATTTAAAGGAATATTACTCTAGACTTGACAGATTCCTTAGCTTCTTTAAAGAAATTATCTTGACAGATAAAGGACATTGCAGTTTTAGTTGAAGTGCTCCTTCTTCCTATACAATAACATTATCTTATTTTCCTTAACTCACATTTGTGATTCTTTTTTTTTTTTTTTTTTTTGAGTCATAGTTTCATTCTGTCACCCAGGCTGGAGTGCAGTGGCATGCTGCTCACAGCCACCAAAGCCTTGACTTGCCAGGCTCAGGCAATCCTTCCGCTTCAGCCTTCCAGGTAGCTGGAACCACAGGCATGTGCCACCACCACCCCTGGCTAATTTTTTGACTTATTGTAGAGACAAGGTCTCACCATGTTGCTCAGACTGGTCTTGAACCCCTGAGCACAGGCAATCCTCTCGTCTCCGCCTCCCAAAGTGCTGGGGTTCCAGACTTGAGCCACAGTGCCCAGTCACATTTGTGATTCTTAAGCCTTCTTCCCTTAAGAATATTAAGTCATCTGAGAGTGGAATTTCTTTGTCTGTTTGCATTTTCTATCCTTACTTGTATTACATTGGTTTTTGATTAACTATTTTCAGATATCTTTGATTAAATGAAAAGGTTTGGTTTTTTTTTTCTGTCAGATGACACATTATGGCTGGTGGAGCTGCTGGTTTCAGTCTTTTCCATAGATTTGATGACTGATTTGAAACACCCTTGTCTCAGTCACCAATATCTGAGTATAATCAAATGACAAGATTAAAAAACAAACCAAGCAGAGTGTTGAGATGTGCTTAAGCAGGAAAGAAGAGTGGAATCAAGTTTTAGGTATGACTGTGTCTTCTTCCTGCCTGTGGAATTTGTGAGCGCTTCCATATCTATCTCCAGTATATTACATTTCCAGTAAATGTCAGGACATCCAATGGCAGAAATGAAAACTCAGAAATTAGGAGCTTTCTTTGATGAGAGGAAATGCTCCAGAAGCCCAAGAAAGCTCTCTCTGGAACAACAGCATCCAGTTGGTGAAAACTGGGAAGGGGCCCTGAGCCACAGAACACACTGTGGTTGAAACAGGCCCCTGCAAGGAGGCTTGTGTTCTCCAAAGCATCGTATTTATTGACAGCCTGAAACATAAACCAGAGAAGATTCTGCAGTTCCATTCAGTAACTGCATGTCAGTAGGAAAGCCGAGTGCTCAAGACCACAGTCACTATGTCACTCTATTTATTAGAGCTTGCCTTGTGAGAAATAAAAGGTATGTGAATGAACTTTGTATACTTTACATCACTAGTAAAATATTTGTTTTACTAAAACGCATACATTCCCATATAGATGTTCTCAAAATTAGGAATTCTCTACAAGTCTTCTTTTTCACTCTTTTTCACAAATACTACCATGTTTATTTTTCCTGTATAACTCTAGAGCAGCTCATATAATAGCAAACTGACTTTTCTGTTTAAAGGTTGTTTCTGATGATCTTAGAAATGACTATTTACCTTTGAGTGCTTGTCCTTCAGTGCAAGGTCAAGTAATTATTTTTAGAGACCAAATAATGCAAAAAACCATGACTTTGAATTGCCCCAGTTTTCTAAGCCAGTTAAACATCCCTAGCACTTTTGAGAATGGTAAAAGAAACTGATAAAAGTAAAACTAGTGCTGATAGACAACGTGTCAAGCTATAGGAAGGACTTCTTTTCCTCTCACCTCCTTCCAGTGACAGTTGGATTAGAGCTCAGGCTAAGACTGGGATGGATTGCTGAGGAGATACTTTCTAGTTTGGGGCACCTCTAGAGTGCTGAGGAGTTCCGAATACCAACGTGAAAATAGATAGTGGTTCCGTGTATCTGATTACAACAAGATGTGCCCTTTCCTGGAACAGCTTAATAAACATCATTTTAGCATTAAACTCATTGTCAAAGATCCCTTGGTTCTAACTCAGTTGTCTCTTTGCTTATCTATCTTGCTTGATATGATGGATGTGGACATCAGCCTGAACTTCTTCCAGATAATTAGAGGAATAATATCAGGATCCAGACACAGTCTCCCTGAACATTTTAGTTTATTAAGGGATTAAAAGCTCCTGTGAGTAGAGGGTTTAGCAGTGTCATTCTATCCTGTTTGTTGTGGCATAGAAGGAATAGAAGGGAAGAATTGTACCTCTTCATCGATCTTGGAAGACTTCCTTTATCCAGCTAGCATGTTTGTGTTACTTGAGCCAAGCACATTCAAGGTCTTAGAGATTATTCTGGCACGGAGGTAATTTGTTTTAGAGTAGTGCAGGAGTAGAGTTTAATTCTCTGAGGATGAAGGATTTGTTGAATCAGCCTTCCAAGTTTTAAGTGTTGAACAGAAGCAAAGTTCTGATTCAGGAACAGAATGTTGTGAGAATAAAACAATGAACCCCAAAGTGCTTTGTAAACATAAAGCCCAACACAAATTATAATGATTATTGCCATCACTGGATAACAGGACTTCTAGATTCATTTCTATTAGTTGCTATTTTATAGTGGAAACTAAGTTAAGGCACAGCACACTTCTGGTTCAAGGTAAGAGTTAATACCTACTTCCCTTAAAGAAAGAATTATATCATCATTAACCTATTTCAATCTCCCATGAACAAGGGCTGATATTAAAAAATATCTCAACTTTACATGCACAAACATCAATGACTCAGGTGGTTTTTGAAGCAACTACTATAATCCAGAAAGTTGAGCATAGCAGAACATTACTAAAATCCTATTTCAAATGGCTTCTCTTCTCCATGCTTAACATAACTGATCATATGTAGGTGAACACAACATTAGGGTCCCAGTGCAACATAGCTCTTGAATCAGCTCATTTCATCATACTCGGTTCTCACTGTCAGTTAGGCATTGCATAGGCGCTGAAGGGATTTAAGGATTAAGCAAAGCACAGTCGTAACTCTCAGGAAACTCAAGAGGAGACAGATAAACACACTGCAAGTGTCTCATAGAGACCCTAAAGAAGTCTTTGGGAGAACAAGAATGGAATGGTGGGCTCTAGCTGAGAGAGCTAAGGAAATCTGCTGAGGGTTGACATTGCTGCAGGCCTTGAACAAGACCCTGTTTTCATTGGCAGATGAAGTTGGGAAAAGGATTTTCAAGCAGAAGGGATAGTGAGAGCCAAGCGTGGAGACGTGACATGAATAATGAGTGGTTTGGGTGGCAGATGGAATATATTGGGAAGTGATTATTTGGCTAGTTGGTGTGTTTTAGCTTTTTCTTAGCAAGCATATTAATTTCTGGTTTACCAATAGTCACATTATTTAGCCAGTTTGCAGCATTTGCAACTACAGAATAGATCAGACCTCTGCTGCTCTAATTTAAAGATTGAGGGTATCAAAAATGACTTCCCTTTTTCCAGCATTGTTGCAAAATGTATTGCTTTTCAGCATGCTTTTCTTGGATGCAAGGGACTGTCTAAAAGTGGTTGGACATATTTCCTCTTCACCTCCTTTTGCTCTGGAAAGGATGGCATCTAGTTTATCTGTTGAAACTTTCCTTTTTTAACTTTTGGAAATACAGCAAACACAAACGATATCTTAGATTTAGATTTCTAACCTTCTTCTCCAAGAGCAGAACCCTGACATTTAAGTAGAAGGAGGAAAGAAGCCCTCTTCAAAGCTTGATTCTGTTTGGTCCACGCGGTCATATTTAGGTATTGGATTTATTAATCCTGATAAAACATGGGCATGTTTTATGCAAGCAGCCCATTTGCAGCCGCTGAGTTGGGAAAATTAAATGACAGCTGAGAAGGCCACCCAAGGCCAGGCCACTGTTACTCAAGTACCCAGAACAATAATGCGGTGGCATGTCTTTCCTGCAGGTTGTTCCTATTTCCCTCTTATGTCTTATGCGATGCTAAAAATAAAACCAAAGCAGATAAGTTTCATTCAGCTGTTGGCAAACTCATGAAGTAACTGCACCCGAAATTAATAATTTATACCCTGGAGGTGAGGGTATCAGAGGCAACCATCCTGTTTCCAAGAGTCTGGGCTCCAGTAAGCATCTCTTCTTGCTCATCTGTGAGCAAATAATACCTAATATTCACAGAGATACAGGACTCACCAACCTCATGATTTTTGTTTTTAAAAGGTTGGTAATTCTGAAAACAGATTCTATACCTGACATCCAGAAAAAATAGAAATGAAGAGCCAGGCATAAAAAATTCATATGTCTTCCTCAGAGAGGGAGGAGGATGTATTGTTTAGCTTGTCAACATTATATCAGATATATGAAGATGCCTTTGTTACAGGCTACTACATGTTTATAATAGGACTAATTTATTTACTTGGTGCTCTGTACAATAACAGATGCCAAATTTCTTCCTTCCTTGAAAAGTAAAACAATTGATAATGACAATGTTTCCCCAAACTTAATGAGTTGACTCTGTATTTTGGTTTGTGTCCGTGTGTGATGGTACACTACAGATTTTCATTTACTGACAAATTTCTGTTCATACCTAGATAATCTGAGGACTTGCTTAATTTTAGGGAAATACTTCTTTTATGACTTTTTGCAGTTGAGTGCACTTAGACCAGAAACAAGCCAGGAATCTAGTGACTGGGAATTGGAATATGAGGTAGAGGTTAGTCTCAGAAACAAAGCCGACAGTTCACTATTAGCATTGGAATCTGACATGATTCTGTGTCTCCCAAATACTAACCAGGGTTCCTTTACTTCTCCCGAATCTGAGATATTCTCAAACTGAAAGGAATGGCAGGGAACACCCACTGTAGACAAAAAGAACACAGAATCTCATTTTAGTGAAATGCTTCACAGTGATGCATTAATACCTATAACGTTTCACGTCTTTCAGAATAATCTCTGCTGGCCAGGAGATGGCCATCCAGTGAGACAAGTTTTTGTTTTTGAGACAGGGTCTTGCGGTGTTGCCCAGACTAGAGTGAAGTGGCACAATCATGGCTGACAGCAGCCTCCAACTCCTAGGCTTAACAGATCCTCCCACCTCTGCCTCTAAGTAGCTAGATACAGGTGCACATCACCACACCCAACTTTATATTATTATTATTATTATTATTATTATTATTATTATTATTAACAACGTATATGGGGTCACACTATGTTGTCTAGGCTTGCAGTGAGACAAGGTAAATCACATATCTGTTGCATTTTTATTTATTCCTGCTATTCTCTTATTCAATTGTACTTTAAAAATAAACTTTCTCTGCTTATAAACATTTACTTGCTTGAATCACTTCAAAACATAATTGGGGAAATACAGAAGTAAACAAAAATAATAAAATCAGTCATCAGTCCCATAATTATCATTTATGTTTTTACGCCTAGTATAAATACAATATTTTTCTAAACAAAAATGGATCTGAATTTCCTAAGAGTTAAATATAATCTTGCCATTTGTCCAGTAATTGTGCTCCTAGAGTATTTTCCCAACTGATTTGAAAAACTGTGACTACACAGAAACTTTCATGTGAATGTTGACAATACCTTTATTCATAATCCCCTAAAACTAGAAGCAACCAAGATGTCCTTCAGTAAATGAGTGGACAGACTGGAGTACATCCATACAATGAAATATTACTTAGTGATTAAAAGGAATGAGCTACCAAGCCATGAAGAAACATGGATGAATCTTCAGTGTATATTGCAAAGTGAGGGAAGCAGGTCTGGAAGGTATACTTGTGTGATTTTACTTACATGATATTCTGAAATAGGCAAAACGATAAAGATGGTAAACTGATCCGTGGTTTCCAGGGGTTTGTGCAGAAAGGAAGGTCACCTGGGGAAGCACAGGGGATTTTTTTAGGGCAGTGAAACTATTCTACATGGGTCTGCAATATAGGTACAAGATACTGTGCATTTGTCAAAACTAGAACTTTGCAGCAAAGAGAGCTAACTTTAATGTGTGTAAATTTTAAAAAGCAGAGGTCTAGGGATCCTAGGAGAGAATGCAGACTGAGATTAAAGAATCTAGCATAGTTACAAGTATGCGAAATAACCTCCCTGAAGGACACGGGGAAAAGGTGCTAGCCCAAGTTATTCTGGAAATGAATGAAGGCTGTATGACCACGGGTAAAAGCAGCTATACATAAGTACTATACTGATTTTTTGCCATGGAGGTAAGAATGAACAATTCTGAAAACGCTGTAGGTGTATCCTGAATTGAACTATTCAGTAATGGGATTGGTGGTGAAGCCAGGTTTCTCACTATTGGAGTGGGAGATGACAGACTCTCAAGGGGTGTGGCAGTAGGAAAGACTTGGAGAGTCACTATGAACTGATGTTAGCCTGATATCAATACGAAGCATGTAAAAATATTGATAGATATGTGTGTATACCTGTAAATACACACACTATATATGTATATATGAAGGCATATATATGTGTCTACAAATACATAGATACATATATTTATACGTGTATATATTTGTGAATGTGTGGATACGTGAATGTAGATCTTGTCTCTAATGCCAATCTCCAATAAAAGGAACTAGGACCTCTTGAAGAAACGTCTGATTCTAGGGCTGCAGGATCTATAAGAGGCTCCTGGTGCATTTTGTAGTGTCAGAAAGTCAGGAAGTGCTCACACACACACAGGCCCACACACAGTAATGGGGTTTGTCAAAAGGAATCAGGAGCCATCTGAACAAGTTACAGATCATCAGAGCTGAAACAATTTGAACAACAAAGTGAATAATGTAGTATTAGACTCTACTGTAAATCTAGTATAGTGTACAGAGTATATGCATCACACAGTGTATAAAATAAATATCCATGAGTCTATACCGACATAAAGAAATGATTAAAGAACTCAATGGAGAAGAACTGATGCATCTATGCAGAAAAATTCTGAATCATTTATGTAGATATTCCACCCTTGAGGAGGTGAGCATGACTTCCCAGTTACTGTGTATTGCACATGGTGACTTCCTTACAGAAAGTTCAGTATGGAAATGGGGAGGAGGAATTTTACAATGAAGAAATCTGACAAAAGCTACCATGGAGGTGATCACCATTAGGTGATCAAAATTAACATCAGTCATGATAAGTTGATAGCATGTACTCAGGGGCAGCTCCTGAGAGGCGGTGTGAGGAGAACAGCATTTTGCCTCTGTGATCTTCCTCCTAAAACTCATAACCTCATTATAATCAGGAGAAAAATGTTCCCCAGTTGAGGGACATTGTAATGTGTTAGCCCCAAAGCTGAGAGGGCTTGCGCATAAGGTTCTTTACATAATCCAAACAAGTCACTCAGAGGTTCAGCAGGGAAAGAAATTGGTTAATTAGAACTTACAGGAGGCACCGATGGCAGCAGGTCAGTGCTGAAAGAAACCACACTTTGGGGCAAACAGTTCTATAGACAAGGAAGTCAACTAATCAGTTCTCTGTCCCATGTTCACAATTACATTGGTTACATGTGACGACCACAGTGCTTTCCACTCTGCTCAATTACCTGCACCCCGTGACTCATTACGGGAATGTGCATCTTTTCCAGAGACCAGCCTTGGCCAGGGGCGGCTCCTGAGAGAAGGGAGAGGGAAACAATCTGTGTCCAGACCATACCCCACAGACATTCTACAAAATATCTGACTGGTACTGCTGAAAACTATCAAGGTCATCAAAAAAAAGTATGATCGGAGAATTGTCACAACCAGAAGGGGTCTAAGGAGACATGGCAACTAAATGTAATAAGGTCTCTTAAGTGGGATCCTAAAACAGAAAAAGGATACTAAGTAAAAACTATGATAAGAGAATATCAGTCACTGTTAGTTTATTGATTGTGACAGATGTACTGTCTAAATGTCACTTTTTTTTTTTGAGTTGGAGTCTCACTCTGTCACTCAGACTGGAGTGCAGTGGCCGCTCCGGCCACCGCAGCCTCGACCTGCTGGGCTCCAGTCATCCTTCCACCTCAGCCTTCCAAGTAGCTGGAACTATAGGCATGCGCTATCATGCCCAGCTTATTTTTGATTTATTGTAGAGATGAGGTCTCGCCAAGTTGCCCAGGTGGGTCTCGAACCCACAGATTCAGGCAATCCACTCACTTTGGCCTCCAAAGCGCTGGGATTACAAGCTGAGCCACCGAACCCGGCCAATGTCAAATGTTAATAAAAGGGATCACTGAGTATGGGGCATATGGGAACTCTCTGTTCTCTCTCACTTTTCTGTAAGCACATAGTCTAAGTTACAACCTACTAGCTAAGTTATAAAATGTGTTTAAGCCTTAATAAAGGACCTGAACTCTTCACACTGTGAAATGCCACTTGAGTATTAACTAAAACTTTAATGAACAATTTTTCATAGTACTTTGTATCTCTAATCACTCTTTCGGGATGAATTATAATATGTAGGATTCTTGAGACAAAGAGGTTTTGTTGTTGTTGTTGTTTGTTACCAAATTGCCCTCCATCTAAAAAAAAAAACAAACCATAATCAACTTGTCTTCCCACAACCAAAATATGAGAGTGGCCTTTTCTCTTGACTCTTTACCACTACGGATAATTTGACAAGTTTTAATTGGTGTTTATAAACAGTTGTGTCTTTTTGTTTTGATTTACACTGTTTTGATTGCTACAGTAATGAGTTTGCCCTTTTTTTTTTTGAATCGGGGTCTCACTTTGTGACATTACCGTGACTCACCGCAGCTTTGACCTCCTGGGCTCAGGTGATCCTCCCACCTCATCCTCCCAAGCAGCTGGAACTACAGGTGCATGCCACCACACCCAGCTAATTTTTTTTTTTTTTTTTGTAAAGACAAAGTCTTGCTATGTTGCCCAGGCTGGTCTCGAAACCCTGGACTCAAGCAGTCATCCCATCCCACTTTCTCAAAGTGATGGGATTACAGGCATGAGCCACCAAGCTCAGCCATTTGCACTTTTCAAAATGTGTGTATAAGCAAGCTCCACAGGGCGAGATCTTTGTCTGTTTTATTCAGGACCTGACATAGAGCAGGTGCTAACAAATATTTGCTGGCAAAATGAATAGATCGTATTTCTTACATTTCTTTTTTGGCTGGAATTTTATGTTTTTCTTTCATTGGTATCTCAAAAGAGAAATTGTTACTTTTATCTTCACATATGAATATAAAACAATAAGACTGGGTAGCTTTCTGGAGAATTCCTAAGTAACAGCCTCCTTGACCCTTATCCAGATAAGTTGACCCATCCTTTGCTGTATTTGAATCTGAACCAAGATTATGCCCCATAAGAGCATTGCATAAGATAGAAGGAATCAGGTCATCAGTAGAAAATGTTCCCAGGTTAAAATATTCTTCTACAGTCAATTATTCACCTATCCATCTGTACATCCTTCTATTTGATTGGGATACAAACCTGGGATAGTATTCTTTTAATGGTTTTGAAGTATTCATCTTATTCCAGTAGTATTGAATTACACATATAAATGCAGCTGGACAGCAGAGTTTCACTAGATACTCAATGATTAGGGTCATTCAACAAGTTCCAGACTCCTAAAGAGGAACGCCTTTCCTCGGTGCTGTGGACTGGGAACATCAACATTTGCTAGGTTTCTGCTGTACTCTCAGGGTAGCTTGTGGTCTAGTAAATGACAAGAGAGTTGAACTCAGACTAAAATCTTTAACTGGGTTACTGTTGGCTATATTCACTTTATCGTAGAAAACATTCTCAAAATTCTTAAAGCATTTATCAGTTGGACGAGTACATTGAAATCACCTGTTAAAGTAACAATATTTTTTGAGTTGGAGGAATCATGATTTATTTATTTTCTCCCCAAACAGTGACTTGCCTGCATCTAAGCTTTTGCAATAAGGTGATAGTTTGCACTGCTTTTAGCAAAAGTAAACATATCCCCAAGGCGAAACAGAAAACAAACAAACTTTCACTTTAAACTTAGAGTTAACTATGAAAACCTTCTTTGTTTTATTTTTGTAGGCTGGGCATGGTGACTCATGCCTGTAATCCCAGCACTTTGGGAGGCGGAGGTAAGAGGATTGCCTGAGCCCAGGGATTTGAGACCAGCCTGGGCAACTTGGGCGAGACCTTATCTCCACAATAAGTAAAAGAATTAGCCAAGTGTGGTGGCATATGCCTGTAGTTCCAGCTACCTGTAGGGCTGAGGCAGAAGGATCATCTGAACCTAGCAGGTCAACGCTGCAGTAGACGTGAGCGTGCCACTGCATTCTAGCCTGGGCAATAGAGTGAGACTGACTCAAAAAACAATAACAAAAACAAAACTCCTTTGTTTTATTTTTATATGTAATTTGGTTATTATAGTAATTATTCTCATACCATTAGTTTCCATGGAAAATTGACTTCCAGCTATAACATCTTAATTTGTCATCAAATTATCTTAAAATGTATACAGGGTACTCTTCCTATTATGGTTCAGTGTGATTAAATCATGTTTCCAGCTTTATCTACTAGTTTTAATTTTATTCTTTGGGGCCATCTTTCTTTTCCATCATGTGGCTTCTGTGTTTGTTTTCTTTTTAAGTCAAGAAAGTATCCATATCAGCATTAAGAAAGACTGACTGAGGGTTTTGATTGTATAAGCAGGGGCTATCAAAGGTTATGGTAAACACAGGAATCTCATGATTAGCTCATGAAACGCATCTGTAAGAATAACCTACTAGAGAAATGTGCTGGTGTTAACTGACCAAAAGGGTCCAAGGATTCTCTCTGGGTGGCAGGGTTATGAGAAATTCTTTTTCATTTTTTTTCTATATTTAAAAAGTTTATCCCCATAGTGATGTGTTACTTTAAAGCTCAGGAAAATGAAATTATACAAAAAGGATTTAAAACATAAGGACTTACAGCTGGGCAGAACGGCAGCATTTGTGCTACATGAAAAGTTAGTTGCTTTTCTTCTTGTAATGAGCATCTCTGTGAGAGAAGAGAGATGATCCAGTTGCCCAATTTCTATTTCAGTTGAGAACCAGTGGAAACTTTATTCTGCTGTAGGTGGAGTGGTAGATTAATTATTGTAGCAGTATAATTCCAGTACTTTTTAAGTTAGAAACTAACTACATTCACCATGTGGACAAATTACTTTGGCTTTGTAGGAGTTCTTTAAGAGATAAAGTGAAAGTACTGTTGTGGAACTATTCCCATTATTTAGCAAAATGGCAAGTATTTAAAACTTATATTGTTAGAGTTAATGACAGAAAATGTTGAGTTAACCAAATTGCCCAGGGAGCTTTGTTGAAAGTTTTCTGAGATATATTTGCCTTCTCCTTGTTAGTAAATGCAGACTTTTGAATATTAGTAAATTTTTCTTGATGATTCAATATCTTGCCTGGCTTTAAGTCATTGCTAAAAACACCAAAAATTGAACAATACTCCCAGAAGCTAAATGGATTTGTCTGATTTTGTACTAGCCTTCTGATATCACCTATGAAAGATTTTTTGTAAATCTAAACCTTAATTTATCATATATAAAAGCCTCCAAATAACTTGTATACCTAATCCAGAATTGTACCCCACATCTTAAAAACAAAACAAAACAAAACTCTAAGTATTTTTTAAGCCTCCTCCTGTTCCCAGTGTTTTATTCTTTTACTTGGGATCATTAGTGCTTCTCTCTTATCTGCTTGGACAGAACTTGGCAGGTAATCCAAACATAAATTAGGTGATTGACTTTCCAAAGCTGGTCAGGGACTAAGTCATGTTTTGGCTATTGCTTTTACAAATAAGAATTGTTTGACAGCCTTTTGGCCAACTAACTCCAAAGACTGTATATCTATTCATTCTGCAAAAACCCACTCTGTTTTACCGATAAAAATAAAAGCATCAACTTTGAAACGTAACACCTGTATAGCCTATTCATATTAATAGCCATAAATTCTCTAAATAGACTAAAATTTAAATAGGATGCTTGTGCAGGTAAATTTTTGTAGCTCCTCAATCCTTTATTTTATTTTATTTATTTATTTATTTTTTTTGAGTTGGAGTCTCACTCTGTCGCCCAGACTGGAGTGCAGTGGCTGCTCCTGGCCACTGCAGCCTCGACCTGCTGGGTTTTAGCGATCCTTCCACCTCAGCCTTCTGAGTAGCCGGAATTACAGGCACGTGCCACCATGCCCAGCTGATTTTTTGATTCATTGTAGAGATGAGGTCTCACCAAGTTGCCCAGGTGGGTCTCGAACCCGCGGGCTCAGACAATCCACTCACCTCAGCCTCCCAAGGCGCGGGATTACAGGCTGAACCACCAAGCCCAGCTCTCAATTCTTTATTAACCCTCAATAAGAGAATCTATTTACTTCACCTATAGCTAAGCCACCACTTCAGTTATATATGGTATTTTAATATACCCCCCAAAAATAACTTCCAATTGCTTCCAAGAAATACGCTTACTTCACCCTAGAACAAAAGCACCACCAACACTGCTCTGATGATCTAATGTCGCAAAACAAAACCTTGAAAAATATGGTGCCTTACTGTTATTTTCTCATGGTTCTGTGGATTGATTGATTTCCTGCTTAGTTCCCTCATGCACTTGCATTTCGATGTCAGCTGGGGTTGAAGTCACCCTAAGGTTTGATGTTCAAGACGGCTCACTCAGAGCTGGCACTGGTGTTGACTGTGAGCTCAGTGGTGGACAAGTGTCCATACAGGACTTTTCCACAAGCTTGGGCTTGGCACAGCATGGTGATCTGAGGGCAATCACACTTCTCACCAGACAATTGGCTTCCTACAGACAGCCGCTCTTCTCCAATTCTATTTGTCAGAGCAGTCACAGTGCCTGCCCAGATGCAAAGGACTGGAAAACTAGGCTCCACACTTCTTGATGGGGAGTGGCAGGGCTGCATGGCTAAGGAAGGAAAGGAATGGGAGATACTGCAGTGGGCATCTTTGGGAACTGCCATCTGCTGTAACTACAAACCCATTAACAGGGTGGATAGAGATACTTTATGTGAGAAATCCACCAACTTCAGAAACTTGGATTGTGTCCTCGAATGTAATTTTTCTAAAAGAAAAGTTGATAAACACATCCACCTCGTGCTTGTATCCTTAAAGAAACACCTTTGTAAGTACCCAGTACTCTAAAGACAAAATATCTCTAATCTAGGGAAACAAAGACAATTATATTGATCATAAAGATCTCCCAGATGTAGGCTGACATGAATAATATACCTAAGAAATGAAGGCTTTGGCATTAAACCTAGCTAAGATACTTTGCAACTAGATGATCTTACTCAAACTCCATGAACTCTGATCCCTCATCAATAAGGTAGCAATAATGATTTTTACCTTTCCAAGTTGTTTTGAGGAATAAATTCAGTGATTTTTGTAAAACACCTAATATACTGCAGCACACATTAAGCACTTAATGAAAGATGACTGTTATTCCTCTTATCTTTGTTTTCTTGATTACTATCGATCATGTGCCCTCAAAACCTATCAGTTGTTAGAGGGTTTCAGGTACTTCAGTGCTTGTTAACCAAGGTTTTACTATTTTGTTGAGCATCATTCATAGGACTTTTAAAATAAGTTCTCTAATTATAATATTAGATCTTTGAGCATGGTTTTAAATGCAATATGATAACGTTAACAATTTTTCATTCTCCTAAAAAAAAGTTCCCCAATATGGTGGTTGATGTTGGATCATTGTCTTTAAAGTAGAAGGTCCCTAGTCTTAACTTCATGCTATTGGAATTTTAGAAAGAACAAATAAAGTGAACTTGTAGAAAGAATGAAAATGCATATTTAGCTAGAATTTGTCATCACTCATTAATGAGGAAAAACTGTATCTGTCTCTAGCGGCCCTCTTGTCTCAAGAGTCTGCTAATTAGCTAAATGTTTGGCATATCTCAGTAACCTCGGTGGCCAGTATAATTAAAATTAACTTTGTTCAAAGACTCAGTATCCTGAGTCTTATCTCCCTTTTTTGAAGGTATCTCCATCAACTGAGCCTTCTAAAAATAGTTCTTAAATGGTGGATTGATCTGAGGATAAAGAGAGAACATGTCCACCAAATGAATCTTTTCATTTTTTGTGTTTTCCAATAAGTAGAAACATTATTATTTTCTCAAAAGGTTCTCTTCTGTTTTTAAAGACATCCTTTATGAAGTTGTAGCTTTTAGTAATTTTCTAATCACTGAAGAGAGTACATAGATAGAACAGTAGTTTAATCCTTTAAGTTGTTAATTTAATTTCTGCACAAAATTCACAGAGTGCCATGAAATTGAGAGGTCTTTTAAGTCAACTGCTGGTATAGTGGACCATGCCACAAACTGAACTATACTATCAAGAGCCTAGGGAAAAAAAATGTCCCAACCCCATTCATTCATTCATTCACTCATAAGCATTCATTACCAGCTATATGTCAGTTATTGTCCTCAGTTTGGATATTAGAAGGACTACCCACTGTCCTGTCCTCAGAGAGATCACTGTCTAGAAGGGAGGGCAAACCACTGAGCAGGTATTTCCATGAAGAATGCTTATGCACCTAACAGGTAAACACGTGGTAAAACTGTATGCACCTAACCCAAACTTAGTACATCAGGGAAGCCTTCTTGGCAAGGAGGAAGGGATCCGCATTTAGCTAACTATCCCCGTTTAGCTAACTACTTTTGGCATCAAAGCTTGAAAAACAATACAGAAATATGAGCTCCTGGTACTTTATCTTTTGTGCATAGAAAATGATGCTCTATTTGTTGACCAATGATTCTTGGGAGTATCCTCCATGCTGCAAGTGTTTGTTCATTCAGCAAGTAATTGTTGGGTTCATATCAAATGTGGTAACTGTGCTTAGAAGCAGGAATATAACAATATACAAAATTATGTAAAACGTGGTCTTTACTTTTGTGAAACTCATAGTATAGAAGAAACAGGATGATAAATAAGTATAAAATAATATGCTACACACTGACTTATAAGTGCAAATTACTGTGTAAATAAGCAGAAGATAAAGGAACAATTTATTATGACTCAAGAGGTATCAGAAAGCAGAGCTTTGGGTAGGAATTCTGAAGACCAGGTAAGGAACAATAGGAGCAGAGACCAGGAACTTAAAAGGTCTGCCCAGAACTCTCCCAGTCTGGAGTGTTGGGACCGTGGGCGAGGTTCAGGTTCTGAAGGAGTTTGTATACCATCCTAACAAAATTGAACACTGTCCTACTGTGGGGAAGCACCTGACTATGAACTCACCAGACCCAGGTTCAGATCTTGGCTCTGTCCATCTCTGGCCTGTTACTGAACCTGAGTTTCCTGAGGACTGGGGAAACTGTCGTTTATGAGGTCTGACAATTCATGAGCTCATCCTAGAAAAAGTGCTACATACTTTATTGCTGAATATGACGACAGTCACCTTCAAAGTACATCCCCTTGGGAAACTGTGCACTGATGCCAGCACTGAGTCTACCCATCAAAGCAATTTTGGAGTTCTTTTTTTGAAATGGCCATCAGGGCTGTCAGTGTATTTCCCTTGATATCCTGAATGTCATCAAACTGTCTTTCCTTCAATATTTCCTTTATCTTTATATAATAAAGAAAAAAATCATTGGGGGCCAGATCAGTTGAGTAGGAAAGTTGCTCTAATACAGTTATTTGTTTGCTGGCTAAAGACTCCCTCACACAATGAACTGGTGCATTGTTGTGATGTAAGAGCTCCTTCAGGGCTGTTTTTGCACATGTCTTTCTCATGCCAAGATTTTCAGTTACGATTTTCCTGTTTCTCTATCAATATTTATTTGGTCTGCTATGCTCACAGTCAGCCAATGATTTTGATCACTATTGATGAATTTTTGCAATGTTTTCATCAGCTCTGCTCATTACAGGTTGTTCTGACCTCTCTTCATTGGTGATACTTTCTCTCCTCTCAGAAAAACATTTAATCCATTGGTACACTGCCATTTTCTTCATGGAATTATCCCCATGAAGTTGGACTAACATGTTCCTGATTTCATTTCCACTCTTGCCAAGTTTAACAAGAAATTTGGTGTTTGTTTATTGCTCTAATTCAAACTCTGACATTCTTGTGATGACAACTCTGATGGCCATTCCAGAAAGAGTTCCAAAATTACTTTGACAGGTGGACCAGGTGCTGGCATTGGTGCATAGCTTCCCAAGAGGAGTATTTTGAAGGAAACCATAGTGATATTCAACAATGAGATATGTAGCACTTTTTCTAGGATGAGTTTGTGAACTTAATTGTTAGACCTCTTATGTACCTACCTAACATAAGATAATATGGACAAAGTGCTTCATACACTGCCTGTCACATTGTGGGCACTCAATAAAAGTTAACAGTTGCTGTTACTGCTAGGTCTTATCCCAGGGACACTGGAAAGCTATTGAAAGTTATTAATCTTGCTGTTGTCACTCTAGATTATAGAACTTCTTTGTGCATCATCTTAAAATGTTTTGATGATTAAACAAGTTAATATTTGTAAAGTGCCTATAGAACAATGGTGAGTACTTAGTAAGTGCTGTGTGTTTATCACATAGTGTATATTAACTTAATTTAATGAATTCTGCTAAGCAGTAGAAATAAAATTTTCCCATTTTACAGATGAATAAACTACATAGAGGGAAGTTAAGCTTCTGGCCTAAAGTAGTCCAACAAATAAACATGTGTCTTATTTTGTATTATAGCAGCTGCATCTGAAAATTTGATGTAAAAGACATACCTAGTCCTATCATCACAACATGGTTTTCATTTTTGTGAGTCTTTGTGAGATGTTTTCAGTCTTTGTCCAGGTACAGGTAATTGTTTTTATAGAACTGCAGGCATAACTGGTATAAATTTTGCATTCCAGTTTTTTCCAAGCATTATATCATTTTCCATTTGCCTTTATAGGCATCATGTTAAATTTTAATAGATGTGTAAAAGTACTTCAAATTGATTTTCCTTAGCTTTTATCTTGCTGTTGAGTATTAGTCTGTTTCCTGTTTTTCATTATTATGTAGTACATAATGCTTCGGTAAGCATATCCCCAAATACAGCCATTCTCTTCTGTTGATTTATTTTCTTAGATAAGTTTCCAGGAATGGGATCATTGGGTTGCTGGTTATGAATAGTTTAATTGTTTTTGACATACATTGCCGGGTGCCTTCCACCAGCAGTGCATGGAGACTGCCAGTTTCAACACGGAGAAAAGAGGCAGAATTGATAGCCTCGTTGGCGAGATTTATTTTACTTTTGAAAATTATTGCTGACTTAATTAAGAATAAGAATGATACTGCAAGGCCATTTTATTATTTGCATATTTTGATTGTTAATTCTTTTAAATGAATTGCCAACTAATTTAGTACCTTCTTTATGCTTTCTTTCTACTCTTTTTTTAAATTATTCAATTAATAAACATTTCTTGACTGTCTACTTTGTACCAGAGTCTGTATTGCATGTTTTGGATATAGATGTGACGTTAAGATATAGGATTTTACAGTCTGGTGGAAGAGCTATTTGAGAAAATAAGATACTTTCAGCTTCATGTGGTAAGGACCTTGATAGATATCCACATACAAGAGGAACGCGGAGACATAAAGGGCAGGGAAGAACAAATGAACTTCTTGAGAAGAATGCTGTTGGGTTATTTTGAAAGATATGTAGATTCTATATGTGCAGCTGTATGAGTGTGTATACTTAACAGGTAGTTATGTCCATACATGTGTATGTATCAGGTAAAAAATCTGGAGTTATATAATACTTGATCATTGTTATCATAAGATGCCAAGAGGAACACGTGCCTAAAGATAGGAGCACTGATGAGTAAGGCGACGGACAACAGACAGAGCAATCCAATAGAGAAGGAAGGAAACAGCCTAGTGGGAGGAAAATCAGAATACAGCAGTGAGAGGAAGAAATGTAAAGAAGCAAGGAGACGTAGCCTCTACCAGATGCGTGGGCTACTTGGAGGCCTTTGATAACTTGGACAGAAGCAGTCACTGCCTTTTAAACATAAAATGGGCCTGATGTCCTTTTATCTTTAATGCCATTCTAAATGTAAATATCCTGTGCATCCATGAAAATTAGGTAAGTAGAGAAGAAGTCTGGGCTTTAGGGTCAAATCTTAATAGCTGTGCAACCTTGGGCAAGAATTCTTAGTACCTTTACAATCTTAGTACCTTTACAATAGCTTTACCTTTACACTCTTTACCTTTACAATGTCTTGCAGAACTGTTAGAACTAAATGAACTGGTGTTTGTAAAGTGCTTCATGCAATGCCTGGCACATAATAGGTCCTTTGCAAATAGAAGTTGCTTTAATAGCTATTACTTTAAATGCAATAGTGATTATTTTAAAACATATCCCGTGCCTGCTCTATTCTTTTAGTAGTTATGAATAGTCATAGAGAGTGAAGCCATTAAGATTGGGATTAGAATCCCACTTATTTAGCTCTGGGCCTTGAGCAAGTTACTTTATTTCTTTGGGCCTCAGATTCCTCATCTGTGAAATGAAGACAATAATAGCACCCACCACGTAGATTTATTTTGAGGACAAAAACACTCAAGAATGGTGCCTGCCACATAAAAAGTGTACTGATACAGCTTTGATGATGATGACAGTTTTGGGACCAAATAATTTTACTCCATTTTAAGAATATAAGTAATTCTGTACCTTTTGGCTTTTTCTTTTTACCCTCTTTACCCTTTCCCATGCCCATACTTATTTGGTTTATCCTGAGAGTCATAAAAATATTTTTTTTTTTTTTTTTGAGTTGGAGTCTCACTCTGTCACCCAGACTGGAGTGCAGTGGCCGCTCCCGGCCACTGCAGCCTCGACCTGCTGGGCTCCGGCGATCCTTCCGCCTCAGCCTTCCAGTAGCTGGAACTACAGGCGTGCACTACCACACCCGGCTAATGTTTTGATTTATTGTAGAGATGAGGTCTCGCCAAGTTGTCCAGGCGGGTCTCGAACCCGCGGGCTCAGGCAATCTACTCACCTCAGCCTCCCAAAGCACGGGATTATAGGCTGAGCCACCGAAAAATCTTTTTTTCATTTGTTTGTTTCAATTATATTTTTCTTACGTCTCGTCTGTTTCAATAATTTCATCTACTCTTAGGTTCATCCAAATCAATACTTATGACTTTTTTTTCTTATGGCTCTTGTTAATCAGCAATTATCTTCTCCTGAGTTGATGGTCTTGCTTACTTTTTGCCTAATGGAAAATTGATTCTGTGGTCACCCAGCCCTGGTGAACAGCAATATCCTCCCATGAAAAGATTTCCCCTTTACTTCTGTCCCTGGTATATGGGGCAACAGTCCCTTGATTTTTGTAGAAATGGTGTTGGAGTAATACCGGTGCACACAGAAGCACGTAGGGGTACATACAGCCATTTAAATATTCTGTCAATTTCACCCTCCTCCCAGGTCCCCCCTGACCTTATACTCCCATTCTTCTGTTTTCTCTGTTAGATTCAGTTTTTACAGTGGGAAAAACTAAAGCTGGACTCATTTCCACCTGTTTGAAAGTGACCTGGTTTTAAACCTAAAAATGCTTTTATTTTCCTAAACAGATATACCTGTGTGTGTTTTTCTGCTTACAAATATAACTTCAAACACAATGAATGAATATTTCCAGTATCCACTCCCCACATTTTTTTAATTTGGCTTCGGTGTAAAGTTCTAGTAAACTGACCGCCTTTTATTTGGTCTTCTGCCCTTAGGGATTCCCATTGCTTGCAGGTTGTCTCCACACTCTGTTCTCCATGTCTGCTATTTTCTCTCACCTTCTTTCAATGCTCCATATATGTGTCTTGCATCTGTGTATGATTCACTAACTCAGTTTCCTTCAGTGTTGATTTTAATGTTCATACTGTATGCAGTGATGATCTTAACTCTGTCATCCAGTGAGTGTATCCTGCTGTGTTCTTGATTCTTTATATGAATATTTCTATCTCCTTAAGAATGAATAACAGCTGTTTCCTGAAAATTTTTCACATTATGTGCAAGGTTTATTTCAGGAGGGTTATCATTGCTTCTCAGATTTTCCTATTAATAGTTTTGCATTTTTCTTTTGGGCTACATAGCTTTCTCATAAGGGCCAGATTTTTTTTCTTAAAATTTTTGTGTTCTTTCCCTCCAGTTTTTGTAATATCTACCATAGGGACACTGACTTTAAATTCCATTTCCATCAGTTTCGAGGATCAAGAGTGAGTAGAAGCCGGGCTCGGTGGCTCAGCCTGTAATCCCGCACCTTTGGGAGGCTGAGGTGAGTGAATTGCCTGAGCCCGCGGGTTCGAGACCCGCCTGGGCGGCGAGACCTCATCTCTACAATAAATCAAAAAATCAGCCGGGTGTGGTAGCGCATGCCTGTAATTCCAGCTACTGGGAAGGCGGAAGGATCGCTGGAGCCCAGCAGGTCGAGGCTGTGGTGGCTGGGAGTGGCCACTGCACTCCAGTCTGGGTGACAGAGTGAGACTCCAACGA